>NC_079451.1:30292056-30424556 GCF_903798145.1 Danio aesculapii
GAACATGATAGAGTTCACTGTACTCAAATGGCCTCCACAGTCACCAGATTTCAATCCAATAGAGCACCTTTGGGATGTGGTGGAACGGGAGATTCGCATCATGGATGTGCAGCCGACAAATCTGCAGCAACTGCTTGATGCTATCATGTCAATATGGACCAACATCTCTGAGGAATATATTTCCAGTACCTTGTTGAATTGATGTCACAAAGGATAATAGTGGAATAGTGGAATATAGTGGTCAGTGAGTGTATTACATTATATTAAAATTATTTACATTTTATTTTACTCATTCTTTCATTACACTAAAAGCAGAAACGGTTTACCTTTTTTACATTGTGAACTGTATGCAAATGTAACACTGTAGAATGTACAGTTCAATTTAATGGTCAAACAAAATTGGTCAAACATCTTTGTTTCCCATACAGCCCAAAAAACACCTCAAATCCATCAGAAAGTTATGAACAGAAATGCAAACATTCAGATTGGGCAATGTTAACAGAGTTTCAATTTAATCCTGTCAACAACAAAACAAACTGCAACCATTACTGCCAGAAACAAACGAGATGGTAATCCTGCCAGAAACTCAGATCTTTCCTTTCCAGAAACTTCACAATAGACAATCCATCAACCTACTGTAACGGTCTCATTCCCTTTGATAACTGCACTGTGTGTTTGTGTGTGTGTTTATACATGAGCATGTGTGTGTGAAACAAAGAGAAAGAAGAGCCGGGGAGTAATGGGGACAGAACTCAAAGCCAGCTGCGCTCTGTCATGTGCAGAAGCGACCGCAGATGAATAGAGGACAGAGGAAGACAGATTTGTGTGCATGTGTATGTGTGAATGAACGCTTTGAGTGGGCATGCAGGACCACAGGAGCTGTCAGAACCGCAGCACACACGTTGCACCACCACTTCATATTTATGTAAGAACGTTTTAATGGTCTCAGACTCGGCTACTTAAAAGGTAATTACAATAATTATCAAAAAAAAATCCCTCGGTTGGTACGACATGGTGAGTGGCTCATTTGAGGTACAGCACTCAGTGGAAATCCAGTACATTTCTCTGAAAAATTCACTTGTCTTTGAATGAGCGAGGATTATGAGTCATTTGATATGAGATATACAGATACTCTTTTCCAGTTCTGAGTAATATAACTGTGTTTTAATCTCAAGTAATGCTTTGTTTAGCATTGCGCACTCGGGTAACCTTGACTGGACAGACTCAAGTAAGTGAAATTTGAAATTTTTATTAAAATAAGTAGTAAATAAAAAGGTCAAACCTTAGAAATGTTTAGTATTGGAGAAAAAAAAAGTAATAGAAGCTAAATGTTTGATTATATTGAAATAATATTCTAGATCAATTCATAATATTCTTTATTTACACTTTAAACAGAGTCCCCGCCAGGGGTGCGTTTCCGAAAACCATCGTTATCCAACTAAGGTCACAAGTTGTGTCATTAAAAACATAATTAGTTTATCTGGCATTTCCCAAATCCATCGTTCCAACAAACATTCGCAAACAGTGTCTCAAATTTCTATGCTTGCTTGCTTTTATTTTTTACGTCTTCAAAGCTTGTGAAAACAAAAAACACAGCATACGTTAATGCTTTTAATTTATAGTAGGTTATTTATTAAGTATCTGTACTGTATATGAAATGGGCCTCTTGGTTAGAACATTTCTGCAGTGGTTTACATGTGTCAAATTGTAAAAGTAGACTTAAAAAAAAAAAAAGAATAATTATATATATATATATATTAATAATAATAAAATTATTTTATGTTTTAAAATAGAATATGCAATGTTCTTAACAATATGTGTAAAGGAAACACTGGCCCTATATGTGCCATTTATACATTTCAATTAATATGGAAAACAGGTGCATGTTTTTACCAAAACTAATATTGGATTTTTTTTTAAAAAATGCATGTGTGCATGTGTGTGTGTAAAACAATATAATTTGCACAAATAAATTATGGGTTTCTTCTCTAAAGTTGTTACCCCGTTTAGAGCATCATTATGGGTGTTTTTACGATATAACTAACGAGATTCAAGCGATGGATCTGCGACAGACAAACTACGGGTTTTGGGAAACACTCGTCGGTACATCGCTCTTTTCCCAAACGATGCATTGTACTATGATAGTTCAGCCGCAAGTTACATCGTTGTTTGGGAAACGCACCCCAGGGTGATCATATCTGAGGATCCACGGGAACTAAAAGTAAGCTGAATGATTAATCAATGGTGATTTTTATACATATTTTGTCAGAAAAGCATAAAGTAATTCTGAAATTGACATATTCGTTCTGATAATGACAGCTGTTTGCCAGTAAACTATGTATTAACATGTTTTTATTCCAAAATTAAAAAGTTATTAATTACTTAAATGACTTAAGTTAAGTTTCAAGAAATGAAGTGAGATGATTCTGATGTTTTGTGATCATTAGTCATGTTGAATCAATGAAAGCAGTTAAATATCCTGTGTATAATGCAATACTATGGGGATTTGCAGTTGTTGTTAGAAGGGATACAGCTCTGTCCGGAAGTTGACAAGAATTATTTATATCATTTATTAAAATGATCCATTAGGTGGAGTTTATTTATAAACTAATTTCGAGAGGATCACATGCTTATGATTGACCATGGCTGGTCCCGTATTAACTATTACTCTCCCTCTTTCCTAGATTAATCCAGGACAGATCAGGACAGTGGCTTAGTGGTTGGCACAGCTGCCTCACAGCAAGAAGGTCACTGGTTTGAGATGGATCCGGCCGGTCCAGTTGGTGTTTCTGTGCAGTTTGCTCTCAGCAAGCTAGTGTGAGTTTTCGCCGAGTTCCCTGGTTTCCTCCCACAGTCCAAAGACATGCAGTCTAAGTGAACTAATTAAACCAAATTGGCACAGTATCTGAACATTTAATGCACAAAAATATGCCGTTCAGTTAGCGGTGATTACACCGTGGCAACTTCCAATAATCAATAATAGGCCCAAAGAACTAACTCAGGGGAGCTCTCGAGATCTACCTAAGCTCAGACTCCCCTCTTGCCCTACGAAACAGGAGGGAGCCCTGGGCTTGAGGATCTTCTGAACTCAGAACTCTCTCCCAGTACAGCATGCCAAACATGCCTTATTACCAATTATCAGCTAAGTGTGAACTCTTGAAAATGTGTTTTATAAACGTGTGCCCCTACCCTTCCCAAAACCATACGTGTACCCCTCACAGTAATGTTAAAATGGTAATTATTGGTCTACAGTGTCACCAATATTATGCTATATTGATGTGTGTATGCTTTGAGTATCCAGAACTGTATCTTTTCTAGACTTTACTGGGATTTCCTCTCCATTGAGCATTTCACAACTTCAATTCAATTAGTCACCCAGACCCTATTGCCCTATCAGTGCCAAGTCAAAATGGTCTACAGTCAAAACTACTTGCTCTACAAACAACTTATGACAATACTTAAAAATTATTTAATAAGAAAATACAAGTCTGCAACATCAATCAACATTATAAATGGCTTTTTACGGCAAAAACTAAATCAATGGAAGTGAATGAGACCAGAAGTCCCAGGTCAGTAAGTTTCCAAAACATCAAATTTAATGTTTTTTTATGCAACCAAGCTCATGCATTTCAGTGTTTCTTTTTCAAACTAAATGTAGACAAACAGAGAGACTCTTTTTCCAGTTCTAAGTAACATTTTAATCTGAAGTAAATCTTTGTCCAGAATGTTACAGTACTGTTGGGTAACCTGTAACTGACTGGGCACATACTGTGGGGGCTTGTTGCTAACATTCAACAACAATCAAAGACAGTGATTTACCATACTGTGCTGTCTGTACATTTAAATGAAGGCAGGTGCTGAATAGATCTCTTAACAGGAGTGTTATAATGGTGCCTGAAGTTTTTGTTCTTAACCTGTGTTGGCCTCTCTCAGAGAGAGACTTGAGCCTACGCGTTCACTTTCCTCTGAATAACACCCTGTCATTAGCATAGCGATTAGAAGCATGAGCAAGGGGAGACTTTCTTTAGTTGTCAATCAAATGAACACTCATTGTGAAGTCTTAGATTCCACAGGTGCATTTTTATAGGAAAAATGAGAGCATAGTTCTAACCCCACTAACACAGGGGTTTTCAAACAGGCGGCTACAAGGGAATGCTATGTTGGAGATCCACTGAATGTTTGGAGGAAAAATCATAATATATATATATATATATATATATATATATATATATATATATATATATATATATATATATATATATATATATATATATATATATATATATATATATATATATATATATATATATATATATATATATATATATATATATATATATAAATTAATACATTTATAAATAAATAAATAAACTATTTATTTATTCATTCACTTTTTTCTGCATTTTATGTAAAATAATTAATAAAAATGTTTATTATTAAATTATAAAAAACTATTTAAGATAATCACATAATATTAGTTATTATGTTATTAAATTTAATTAAAGAGAAACAGTAATAATTAAATATACTTAATAATAACAAAAAATTATATTATTAAAATTAATTGATTAAACAATTTTATGGGTTGAAAATATAAAAGAAATTAAATATTAAAATAAAAGTAAATAAGTGTTAAATGAATACAGTACTCTGAGTATTGATCCAAAACATTAATATTTCATATTATGAATTGAGTATTTTTGTACATTTGGAATTACATAGTATTTTATTTAAAAGATAAAAATACCCATGCCCAGTACAAAATCCTATAAAGAAAGCTTAAACTCCAAATTTAGGGGTGATTACCAAATTGTTTCATTGCATTAAACACTTGGATTTCAGCAGTTTTTCCAAACAAACTTTTAGTAACCACAAAGGCTGCATCAGAAAGCACTACATAGACACCCTCTAACTAAAATCACATTAATCTGAGGTTACTATAGCAACAGCACAGTATACTGCTCAAACCCTGTCTATTTTTTAATAATAATTTTTTTTAGTTTTTTATTTTAATTAGCCTTTTTGGATTTTCTCTCACTTGTTTCTTATTAAAACTAAAGACAATAATATTCAGCATATAAAAACAAGTTTTAATGTCTCATGCACTATTGCTCCTCAAGTAAATTCAACTTGTTTAAACTTTAATGAAAAGATTCAAGTCAAATTTATTAAATCGTCAATTTATGAAACAGGTTCAAATGGGGCTTATGGATTTACAGCACAGAGCAGCAAAAATGTGCTGGGTTTAAAAGTGAGTCGTGTTATACTTCACTATTGGTGAGGTCAGGGTGAACTTCAAGCAAGCAAACTAAAAGTAGCACATCTTACAACATAAGAGAAAACAGTGATGCAGCAAATAAAATAAAATACTATCTACAAATGAATAAAATCTAAACAAAAAATTAAATACAATATAAAACTGAATAAAATCTAAAACAAGAAATAAAATGAAAACTTAAACGAAATAAAATCTAAAACAAAAAATAAAATCTTAACCAAAACAAAATCAGAAACAAAATAAAATCTAAAACAAAACAATCATTTTCTTTTTTAGCTTAGTTCCTTTACTGGAAAACACCCACACACTCTTGCATTCACACACACATACACTAAGGCCAATGTTTGGTTACTAGTGAAATTCACCAATACTGCATGTCTTTGGACTGTGGGGTGAACCGGAGCACCTGGAGGAAACCCACACAAACACAGGGAGAACATGCAAACTCCACACAGAAATGTCAACTGACCCAGAAAGGACTTGAACCAGCTTCTTGCTGTGAGCTGACATTGCTAACCACTGTACCGCTATAATGCAAAAAAAAAAAAACATAAATAAATGCAAAAAAATATGAAAAACTACTAATTTATGGATATTTTTACCTAACCCCAACACAAAAAAAAAAAAAAAAAAAAAAAAAAAAAAATCACACCACTCTTCACTTGAAACCTGGCTCAACTCTGTATAACTTCAACTGTTGTTAGAAGATTGCTGATTTAATATCACCAAAAAAAAAAAAGGTCACCACAGCACCCCAAATCATCTCAACTGTAAGCAAAACTTGATAAACACCACCTCACCATTATAAGTTCCTCAATGAATTAAAAAGCACAGTCAAAAATCTGGAGGAACTGATGTTCAAAGTGTGCCACATGGACGTTTCCGCTTTTGTTTTGCTCTCATAAACACAGGTAGTTTCCAGATGGTACTTGCAGCTTCTTAGTGGCATCCAATCAGATCAAAGGAATGGAAAATTAGCCTAGCAGCAGCTCTTCTGATATTACAAATCACACCAGCACATATTCTCATGCATATCCACACACTTTCCCAGCTGGAAACGATCCAGAATGAGAAGATGAGGAAGCACAAATGACAAACACTCACAGCTCATCATCACTCTGTCAATTCTGTTAACCTTTTCCCTAGAAACAGGTTTCTTTGGTTACCTTTTCCCTCATTTCTGAAGTGCTGCTGGAAAAACAGAAACTGCAGTTACCTCTGGCATCTTGCACAACAGTGTTATTTTTCAGTGAGGATCTCTTTCTTTGTTGACATTATCTGTCTTTTTGAAGGGCTAACATATCAAAGTTTCCTTGTGGACATTTGCCTCCCTGTGATTGCCAGTGAGGGGGTCACAGCGTGCGCCTGCAGCTGTGATTTCAGAAGAAACAGCCTCATGCTGACTAGAGCACAAAACCGAGCATCAAAACAACACCTTTCTCATCAGGAGACAAGCCAAAGACATCTGCTCAAACGCCCGGAAAATGACACCCTGCATAAAGATGACTTCGCATAATTGCTCAATATCCCATCCATACTGAGTGCATTAGCTTTAACTTTACCATTCTGGCTGATAAACAGATCATTCTTTTATTTTTTGAGCAATGTAGTAAAGTAAAATAAAGCACACACACACACACACACACACTCACACACACACACGAGATAATTACAGTATTTTAATCTTATAGCTAATTAGTAATGAAATAGAATACACAGAGAATTACTTTATTATTATTATTATTATTATTATTATTATTATTATTATTATTATTATGGGTAATTAGCAATCCGTTCAGCTCGCTGTGATCATCAATCATCAAATGTGATCAAGAATGAGTTTTACAAGTTTAAAACATGCATGTTTGTAATGAATTACAGCAATTGTATCGACTTATTACCACAGCTGCATGTCAGTACAATTATAAAAGATGCTTCAATCCCGGTTTGTGGACGTTAAATCAGTTTTATTTTCTACATGACATAACGGTTATCCATACAGCAGTGGTATTCTGTCACATTTGCCGTGCAAAAACGGTGCAAAGTTAAATGCGTGTACTGTGTGTAAGTGCGAGCACTTTGTAACAACATTGTGCGTGACTCATCGTTGCAAAATTAACTCCACGACAAATACATTTAATAATCATTGGGAAAGTTCTTACTGTAGTATTTCTCACAAATGTTGCGCGAGATCTTCTTCCATTATGTCTGTCACTGTGCTGTTTATCTGACAGCCGAGGCAGAGATTGAGGCACGTGGGAACGGTGGGCGGGGAGAACTAGCATTACAGGCACAGGCAACAAAAACAGCTACATGTTCTGAAAGGTATACTAAAAATCTAATGGGTGTTTTGAGCTGAAACTTTACAGACACATTCTGGAGACACAAAAGACTTCTCTTAAATCTTGAAAAAGGGGTAAAATAGGTGCCCTTTAAAGAAAACAAAACAATTATGTAAATGTTCATTTAAACTAATATTAAATATAAACATTATAATAAAATTAAATGAATAGACGATTAAAGTACTTTAATGTTATAGCTAATTGGTAACAAAATAGAATAAGCATATCATTATTTATATATTAAATATTACGGGTATTTAGCAATAACTTTAAACAAAACAAAATAACAAATAATTATTTAAATGTTCTTTGAAATTAATATAAACCAATAATCAGACAATTACAGCATTAGAATATTATAGCTAAATAATAAAGCAGAATGCATATTAACAAATTATGGGTAGTAAGTAATGTAACACTATTGTGCCGTTGGACCAAGTGTGTTTGATGGTATGTGGTTCTAAGGATTCTTTCAAAATAAACCCTGATGTACAACAATAAATGCGTGTGTGTCTTATTAGATATGGAGTAAATAGCATCGTAATAATAAGCATGTTCTGTACAACTTACACAAATTTAGCAAATACATTCTTTATACACTCAAAAAAATTATTCAAGCCCTTCTTAGATGTGACACAATTAAATACTGTTCATTTTATTTAAATATATCTATTTTTAAAATATTCCTTTACATTTAATTGATGTAACATAAAATGTATAAGTCGTTTCACCTATAATCTTCCCATCGAAAAACAACTAGCTGCAATGGCTGCTTGAGGGTTGTAGCTTTAGACTGATGCATGTCTGTCAAGATTACTCATGCTCTTTTTAATGTAATTATTTGTAAACACTGAAATTTTAAAGTGCGTCCACGTCCTGACGCTGGCTAACAAAACTAAATATGATACATGCCAAAGAATATGTTAATAAGCATCAATAAAGGATTGTTTTTAAAGATGAACTCAAACTTAATTGAATTATTTAATTGTGCATGCTCATTTCCATCATTTGTATTAGAGATGATATAATAGGACTTTAATCAATAGCTATTGGTTGATTTTGCCACCAGTATCTGTTACTAGCTTACTGGACCTTCTATTGTGATTGCTGTTGTCATCAGAACTTGTGGCTTCATGCAGTTAATAAACAAATGGTTAATATTGGTCTGTTATGTCAATCATTTTCATGTTAAAGCCAATTTGCTAATCTATGAGACAAAAAACAATCACATAATTATTCGTGATATCATCAAATATTCATGCAACAAATACATCAGGTAGCAATACACATATAACTGTTAAACATCAAGTATTTGCGAAAATCTCACTGGAAATGTTTGGTTGTAGAAAATCCACTAAGTTGTTTAGCTGAATTCATGTGAGTGGGTCTGATTCTGGACTTATTTAAGTGTCTGTCTTCTCATTTCAGGCAGCTCTGCTTTACTTTATTCACACAGGTCTTCCCTCCACTTTAAAGTGCTAATCATGTACTCTCTTGACGGCTTTTCAGCTTCAGTAAAAGAAACTGCAGCAAAAATTACAGTCAATGTGAAAATAAGCTTAGTTACAACACATTACTGGATGGATGGGGGGGTGGGGGGGGGGGGGGGGGGGTCACTTTGGAATCGAATAAATGAGGGTATGTACGTAACACGTGGCTGTGCAGAAACCAATGGGATTCACATTAATACTGCTGGGGAAATGCAGTTGTTACAGAGCCCAAAACGGACACGACTTAGAGGTTATGCTGATGGGTGCAGTTGGCTACTGACTTGACATTTTCTGAATTTATACATTTTATGACCATGATTTCAACTAAATTTTCTATTGAAGAAAAAATGTATCTTACATACATCTTGGATGGTCTAAGAGAGAGTAAATCATCAGTAAATGCTCGTTTTTGGGAGAACTATCCATTTGAACAAAGCAAAAAAAAAACAATTGTGTTCTGCAGCATTTTATTTTAAAAGTGAACTATCCCTTTAACATCTAAGCTAAACCTTAGGCTGAATTTCAATGAATAATAATAATTTTTAAAATTCCAATCTTTATTCAAAGCTATTTTATGCCTATATAACTGCATGTGTCATATGGGACTCTTTTATCACACTTTATGTGCTTTTTTAAATTCTTTTTTAAGCTTGACTGCCTTTGATCACCATTCACTTTCATTATATGAGAAATATGAACTCTCAAACATGACTGGTTTTGCGTTCAAGAAGAGAAGAAAAATCCTACACGTACTGTACTGTATACTATCAAACGACAACAAACAAAACAATTCAAAGTCACTTTTAAAAACATGCCATTTTATTACGTGGCACTTTTGTATCTAGCAGAAACAAACACATACTTGACCACTTTCTACAGTGCGGTCAAGTCCACAGATTTGGAGTATATCATTAACTTTGATTTTCTCCAATTTTCTAAGACTGTAGCCAAAAGAGCAGGACATTATAAAGGAGCAGAACACAGAAGTTACGCAGTCAGCGCTCAGCTGCTGCACTGAGACACAGCTCATTTTAATGAAGCCAGTGAAAGACATAAAAAAAAAGACTCCTGCAGCAATATGGTGGACTTCTTTTGTACATGAACATGCCGCAAAATGAAGAATAAACCTCATGCGGTCTAATTTGATGAACAATGTTCTCTTCAGGCCTTCAAATTGCCTGAGTGGCAGCAGCAGAATGGGATTGTAAACACACGCAAAATGTCAATCAAACTGCAAATATTGCTGTATTGATGGAAAACGAGTGTAAAATGTGTGTGAAATGAGTCTGTGTTCTCACCTGCCATGTTCAAGTTCCCTCCTCACAGCATTGGAAAATGCCTGGTAAGATGCAAGTACCGGTTTTTCTGGAAAATACTGAATCACCTGCCTAGGTAATATTTCACAAATGGTGTGTGTGTGTGTGAGGAGGTGGAAGTGTGTGCGCATGTGTGCGTGAGGTGATGAAATAAGGTATTTAGTGTCTGACAGAGCACACTAAGGTGGGTCGTATTAAATTTAAATAATAATATGGGTTTATGCATCACCTGCGCGTGCATGCATACAATTTCGATGCGCCAAGGTCAACAGTTTCCATCTCGCTGTATCTGAACTTGGTGACCTTTAAGGTTTATAATATGATGAATGTGACAAGCAGCAGCTGTAATGTGTTCTCCGTCAATCTCCAAGCCCTGCAGAATGCATTGGGGGCGCAATCTTTTGAGGCCACTATAATTCTCCCTTCCTGTGTCTGTAATGGTTTTATTGAGTGAAACACACTTCATTGAGCGGCTCAGAAAAGCGGAATGGTCAAGTATTTTCTGCTGTGTAATGCATGTTGTCCTTCAGGTAATACTTATCGATGTCATTAGCTGTCTGTGAATGAACTGAATGGACATCAAATGCATTAGTTAAGTCTTGAAGTTCAGTTAACAACATTATCAAATCTATTCCTCCATAAATCCATCCATCTATTTCTCTCATCCATTCATTTGAGTATACGTACACCTTTTTGTCCTTTCATCCATCTTTACATCCATCTATTTATTGGTCTATCCATCCCTCTGTCTATTCACCCATTTATTGGTCCATCCACTTATCTATTTATCAATCCAACTAAATTGTCCAATCTATCTATCTATTCCTCACTCCAACCATTTGACGACATATCCACCTATTTATCCATTCATCCATGCTTCCAACCATTGGTCCATCCATTGGTCCAGATTCATCCATCTGTCTGTACACCTATTATCCATCAATCCATTTGTCCGTTCATTTATACATTTATTCCTCAACCCATCCATTTACCTGTTGGTCCATCCGCCTATTCTTCATCCATCTATTTGTCCCTCCCTCCATCCAATCATCCATCCATACAATGGTTTGTCCACCCATTTATCCATCCATTTGATTCCTCTATTTATCCATTCATCTGTTGGTCCATCCATCTATTGATTCATCCTTCGATTTGTTCCTCCATCGATCAATCCATTTGTCCATGCATCTATCTATTAGTTTACTCTTCCATTCATCTGTTGGTCCATCCACAACTTGATCATCCATCTACTTGTTCCTCCATTCATCCATCCATCCATCCAGTTGTCCTTCCTCTCCCAACCAACTATCCATACACTGGTCTTTCCACTCATTTATCCATTTATCTATTCATCCATCAATTTGTCCATCATTCTATCTATTCCTTAATTTATCAATTCATCTGTTAGTCCCTCCACCTTTATATCTAGAGTAATTATCAATCCATCCATTCCTCTCCACTCATTCCACTCATTTTTTGCTCAACCTATTTATTCATCTATCTATTTGTCCATCCATCCATCCATCCATCCATCCATCCATCCAATCATCTATCCATACTTTGGTCTATCTACCCATTTAGCTGTCTATCCATCCATCCATTTGTCCATCATTCTATCTATTCCTTCATTTATCCGTTCATCTGTTAGTCCCTCCACCTTTTTATTATCAATCCATCTATTCCTCTACTTATTTTTTGCTCCAACCACCTATTTATTTATCCATCTATTTGTTCCTCCATCATTCCATCTGCCCATGCATCTATCTACACCTCTATCCATCCATTCCTCTGTTGGTCCATCCATCTATTTATTCATCCATCTTTTTGTTCCTCCATCCATCCATCATCCAACCACCTATCCATACATTGGTATATCCACCCATTTATCAATCAATTTATCCACTAATTTGTCCATCATTCTATCTATTGCTTCATTTATCCATTCATCTGTTAGTCCCACCGCCTTTTTATCTTGACTAATTATCAATCCATCCATTCCTCTACTCATTTTTGCTCCAACCACCTACGTATGTATTCATCCATCCACTATATTGAATAATTTACAAGGAATGCATATTGTGCAAATTTTTTGCTGTCATCTAATGTGTGTGTGTAAAAAAGAAAAAAAATTGCATTCATGCACACACACACTGCAGCAATAACATGTCTAATTCTTTCCACGGCAACACCGTCGCAATTACTACAATGATATTATTATTATGTGCTTTATAATTACGACGACAACAACAACACAGCTCCTTTCAGAGCCATTTCCCCATAAACATACAGGGTAAAGCACACAGTTACTGTGGCCAAAGAGGAAGGAAATCGACCTGGAGTATCCTGATGCCCTTGCTTTGGTTTTTATCTCCATAATGGCTGATGACAAACTGGAGGTGAGGCCTTTTATGAGAACAGTCTCAATAATACACCCTGATGCACAAGCAAAGGAAAAATGTCTATGGAGAATCAGACACATCATTAATTTAGTCTCTGTCTATTTCAGATTTAGAATCAACATTATGGTATAAAACGTAAGAAAGTAATGGCAATATATAGTTGAGGTGTAGAACTGTCTTGATACTGCAGTACTTGTGATGGTGAATGCTTGGAGAAAAATTTAGTCAGACTCCGTTTGCATTGATGTTGAAAGAATACATTGATTAAGGATTTACTTAAAAAATAAGAAACAAAACAGTTATTTTAGTCATAAGTCTGTAATTTATGCAAAAGGTTTATCAATCAGTTGGCGGTACAGTACAGGCATGTTGTCTTGCTCTGCATATGATAATTTATTCCCAGGAAGCACTTAAGTCACATTCACAATTACAAGATGATTAGTTAAAAGCATTTCAAAATGCACCTGCACTGTTTTGCATTTCGTGACTTTGGGTTAAATAAAACACCATTTTCCAGTCATACATTTCTTTAAGTGCTGTCGTGTCTCATATCCTAAGTCAAGTGTCTTGTCACACCATCATGCACCGTTTATATTGTGTGGTAACAGAGAATATGCATTTTCCAGATGACAAAACATTACAAATACCATATAATTAACATACTTCCAATGGTAAGCTAGGTTTTATTGGTCATTACTGAGTCACTACTAAGAACATATAGGTTATAAGAGTGCAAAGTTTATTGTCTATGTTAATGACGGGCAGTTTGGTAACTTACAGTACAATAAAAGCCCAATAAAAACACACTGAAACAAATAAATGCACATGGCTGCAACAATACAAGGCTGTTGGAGTTCCTTTATACGATATTACAGTATTAATACAATTTTAAGTTGCCTGATTTTTTCAGTAATTGTGAAGAAAAGTCATAGCTACACATTTATTTATAACAATTTTACTAATAATGAGCAATTCCATGCAAATGTCAACCTTGCCATGAAAAAAATAACGTTTTACCAATATAGCGAAACTGTTCCTAGGTTTTTTTGTGTAGGCTTGCATTCCTCACTCCTGTAAAATTCTCAAAAATATCTCTGTCGATCTATTCAAACAATTATATTAGATTTACCAAAGTCACACAAGTGAAAATTTCACATCGGTCACATCCATAACGGAGATGTCACATCCATAATGGAGTTTTCTCCTTATAAATGCTAAAATAATTTTTGAGGCAACTCTTTACCTTTTGAGTTGTGCAGTTTAATTCACAGAATTGACAAAGAATGTTGTATACTGTAAACTTGCAGACTTTTTTGGTCACATCCATAACACGTTTATTTCCCTCATTTAAAATACAAAAACAGATTGATTGTTTACAGATTGATATTTTTCTGATCTCATAACTCTGTGGTTAGTAGTTTTGGAAAACATAAACAGATGTTTCAATATAATGTTTTCATATACTTTCTCGGTGAATTTATGCTTTTAATTTTTTACTGCAAATATCACATCCATAACGCTGGAATTGCTCTAAAACTGACAATTTCTTTCAAATGTAAAATACAAATGCTGTCATGAAGAGCATGAACTACTGTAACAACTGGTCAAAGTAATAAAAAAAGATGTATTTTTTCCAATTTTCAGATAGGTTTATATAATTTTTTTCAGACCACACAGATTTATGAAATCAATATTTGGTGGAATAATCCTAATTTTCAATTAAAACATGTTATTCTGACCCGATGTCATTTTCAGGAGAACAAAAATGCTCTAAATAACATTTTTGTTTTTTGACATTTGGAAGAAATGTTATTAGACTTTTATAGAATTTAACGAATATTATCATTGTACCCAAACCCATATTAAATTAGGGGATGCACAAAATATCATTTCAGCATCCAGATTGTAATATACAAATCTGCAAGCCACGTCACAGAATTTGCAATATTCAGTTTAACCTTGAAAACATTTGGTCACAATAAATTATAATATTTGTAGCTTAAAGCTTAATTGCACTTAATAATGTATGCAATGAAGACTATGCAGTGTTATTTCAAATTTGATTATTCCATTTCTGTGTCTAAATACTCCCCAGAAAAATATAAAGCACTCTGTTTTTTCATTAACATCTTTGCTCTGCTGTAATTATCTTTGATCGTAAATGGTTTGTTTTGAAAGAGTTATTCAAGCCATCTGGTGAAAATATACCTAAATCACAACATATAAAAAATAACAGAAAAATAATTTGTATTCTAAAATTGTGCAGCCCTACTAAAAATCTAATAAATAGAGAAACTGAGAATTGGTGTCAAGTGGTTTCTTAGCTGCATATACTGTATATGATTGAACATGATTTCTATTATACAAAACAAAATCCATTTTTCTAATACGTTTTTGCATTTTTTCATTTAAAAGTCTCTGATGTGGAGTCCTCATTACACTGGTATTACGTAACGTAGCTGAAATACCCGCACACACCACATTTCAAATCTAACAAATTACCTCTGAGCTCACCCAATTTCTCAAGCTCATTCATTCATTTTTTTTCCATTCCCTCCATCCTTCCATCGCTTTCCTCCAAGTCTCCCTCTGATCAAAACAACTGTGAGCTTCCTCCAGGCCAGACCACAGAGTAGTGTGAGCAATAACTATAATCTCTGCATGCAGCTGTTTCTATCTGTATGTGTGTGTGTGTGTGTCAGGAGCAGAGGAGAGCATTAAACTCACAGCCTGTGTCTGATGGGGTTCACCTTGACTTCTCAGAGACCCCAGACGGCTGTTTTGGTCACCATTAACAGGCTGGGGCAGAAGAGGACGGGCTAGAATCGTGGGGATTCATTGATTTGGTTCTTAAGCCTTCAGGGGCTTAAAATATCCAGGCTGTGTTCTTTAAATATGCGTGTTTATGAAGCCACACAGAGTGGTAGTGTTAAGCACTTAAGTAGTAGAGACAGGCCCAGTGAAAAAGTGTGTGTAGCCTTTAGCTGAAGGAGTTAAGGCACTAATAAAATCAGTTCTTTACAGTGATGTGTACGTTCACATTTTTAGACATACATGCACGACTAACTCTAGAGATACAGTATGGGACAAAACAGATTATACTGTAAGATGGAACATTTAAGGACATAAATGTATCTACACATTTCAATGGTTTCTTTGCAATTGTTGTGCTTGAGTTAAGACAAAAAGGTGTTAAATATAACTCTATAATCTAGAGAAGATGTGTTTTTTTGTATGAATAATTTTTTATAAACTTAAATACTGAAAACAATAATCATGTAATATATACTAAAGTATTATTTAAATATGTCGGATGCTGCACAAAAGTAATTTTTGTTTATACTTTTTTGGGGGTAGTTTTAAGAATATACAGTGATTTGGAGAAGTATACGCAGTAAATAGTCTATAAATTAGGGCTACACAGCATCGATATTCGATGATTCAGTCCCTTACAGAATCATCCTAATCAAAATGAATACATTTGATAACACTTTAGGGACCAATTAACTCTCACTATTAACTAGTTGCTTATTAGCATGCATGTTATTGAGATATTGGCTGCTTATTAGTTCCAAAGACTATAGAATACACTAGACGTGTCACTCGGTTTTTTTGTTTTTTTTTTTTTAAATGGAGAAAAGTGTAACAGTCAATATGGCTAATAAAGCCTGCCTTTAGTAGGAGGGGCTTGGACCAGACATGAGTTTCTGCAGATTTTGTGTGATTCGAACATTTAGAAATGAAACTAAAGAAACAGTTGTTATTGTTGTTGTTTAAATTTATTGATGATTCCTAAAATGAAATTTAATCATAAGCTTGGCAAGCAGTTTTGGTAAATTTGATGTTTCCCCATTCAGACAGAATTTACATAAATAAATTATTTTTAAAAATAAATAAATAGAAAAAAAAAAAGTCATGTTATTTTTGAAAACAAGTCAATATTTTTTGCTTGTCTAGAAAATGCTTCTTGATTTGAAATATTTTAGATATTGGGACAAGAAACAAGACAAAAACTATAAAGTAAGAAGAGCCTTTTTGCAGTGTATTAATTCTAATTAAACCTGAAATGAAGCATTTATAAATTTGCAAATGCAATTCCCAAGTGTTTTACTAGTAAGCTACAAAACAAAACCTTTTAGCAGACATTTGCACAATGTGAAAAAGTTCAGCTTCTCCATTTAAATGTCAACATAAATAACCAAATCCATCTTCCAAACTACATCTTATGCAGAATGACTATAAAGAGCCTTTAATAAGAGCTTACACTGAGGCAGTTTTAGATCTGTCAGAATGATCCCTGTGTTGTGAAGAAGCCCAGTATCTGCATCAATCACCATGTCTGTATCAGCTCTGGCTACAACAAGCATGACGTTACCCGCTAAAAAAGTGTGAAAGCTTACATACTGTAGCTTCAACTGGATAATTAAGGTGATAAAAGGTAATATGTTGCTCCTTAGCACTCTTAAAAGTATATTACAACACAATGATAAATTACACGCAAGAACAGCAAAAGTGTGGCAAATGTTTCGTAACACTTGGAGGTGTGACTGGTGAAAGCCTGAGGCATTCAAATATGACGTTCGATTGGTCAGCGGCCAGTCTTTGACCTTGACTGAGGTTCCCAAACACATTACTGTATGCTAAGAGGCTGTTTGTCAGAGAAGCCTGACCCCTCCCACTGCTCTCCACGGTTACTGTTACCATGACACTGCGAGTAATCCATATCACTCACTAAAATTTAACACCTTCAGGGAGTGAAAGACTCCAACTGAGCGAGAAAGAGATGAAGCCAAAAAAAATTCAGTATTCCAAGCTACAGCGAAGCTCTTGTCATGTACATTATTCCTGCTTGTTTTCTGAATACTGTCTGTCCCAATTGCCTCTACTTTAACAACACACTCATAGATCATTTTTATATGGACATCAAGACTCGACCCCGGTGAGATTCAACACAGAGCAGACGAGCGTAGTAGGAACGGAGTGCGAGTTTCCATCACTGATTGATCTCCTTTCTCCATCCAGTCTGAGCTGGCCAAACTGGTTTCATCTGTCTGTCCTTCTTTTCTGAAATAGAGGACATCAATCTTTTTTATTGACCCCTCTCCTTTGTGCTCCCAATTTTTTAATTAGTTTCTGTGGTTTTAGAGATGGGTTTGTAGCTGTTATGAGAGAAAAGCTTTATTGAGTTACCCAGACAGATGCGGAACTTCTTCAGGCACATTGCATTCAGCATTCTACGTTGGTTATTGTTACTAAAAATCAAATCCTGAACCTGAAAACCAGCCCTTTTTTAATGCAAAACATAAATCGGAGGTAACTGTAACAATACTTTGTTTATACTTACAGCATGATGTGAAAAGCTGAATGCTTTAATGTGCACAAAGAGAAAATAGGTAAAACTATGCTTTGAATTTGAAATGTTTACATGTTTTATATTATATTATACAGTATTATTGAAATGTACACCCACTAGCCATTTTATTACGGACACCTTACTAGTACTGGGTTGGACCCCATTTTGCCTTCAGAACTGCCTTTATCCTTAATAGCATAAATTCAACAAGGTACTGGAAATATTCCTCAGAGACTTTAGTCCTTATTGACATGATAGCATCATGCATTTTCTGCAGATTTGTCGGCTGCACATCCATGATGCGAATCTCCTGTTCCACCACATCCCAAAGGTGCTCTATTGGATTGACATCTGGTGACTGTGAAGGCCATTTAAGTACAATGAACTCAGTGTCATGTTTAAGAAACCAGAGATGATTCACGCTTTATGACATGGCGCGTTATCCTACTGGAAGTAGCCATCAGAAGATGGGTAAACTGTGTTCATAAAGGGATGGATACGGTCAGCAACAATACTCAGGTAGGCTGTGGTGTTGACATGATGCTCAATTGGTACTAATGGGCCTAAAGTGTGCCAA
Source organism: Danio aesculapii (assembly GCF_903798145.1). Taxonomy (NCBI): domain Eukaryota; kingdom Metazoa; phylum Chordata; class Actinopteri; order Cypriniformes; family Danionidae; genus Danio; species Danio aesculapii. The sequence goes on from NC_079451.1 coordinate 30,310,812, forward strand.
GAAAATATTCCCCACACCATTACACCACCACCAGCCTGAACCATTGATACAAGGCAGGATGGATCCTTGCTTTAATGTTTTTGATGCCAAATTCTGACCCTACCATCCGAATGTTGCAGCAGAAATCGAGACTCATCAGACCAGGCAACATTTTTCCAATCTTCTATTGTCCAATTTTGGGGAGCCTGTGTGAACTGTAGACTCAGTTTCCTGTTCGTAGCTGACAGGAGTGGCACCTGGTGTGATCTTCTGCTGCTGTAGCCCATCTGCCTCAAGGTTGGACGTGTTGTGCATTCAAAGATGCTCTTCTGCATACCTTGGTTGTAACGAGTGGCTATTTGAGTTACTATTGTCTTAAGCTCGAACCAGTCTGGCCATTCTTCTCTGATGCTCTGTTTGAACTGCAGCAGATCGTCTTGACCAGGTCTACATGCCTGCATTGAGTTGCTGCCATGTGATTGGCTGATTAGAAATTTGAATTATTCAAATGTATTATTGTTATAATTGCTATAATATTTCTGAGCATTATATTAAAATATTTCTAACCTACTGTATTTAGACCAAAAGCAATAATTAAGAATATTATAACATGTTTGGCTTTAGTATTGGGTTTATAAAGGTTCATCATAAAAATCATGTTACATCATACATAAAAACACCAGATAAAAATCAACTATATTTTGTGGCAAATACAGATTGCAGGCTGCCAGAAAGCACTTTCAAAAAATTGCTCTTACAATAACGGTTCGGACATAAAGACAGATTGAAAGACAATAATCGCTGAGAGCTTCTTTTTATGCTGCGTATGGCATTAAAAGGCTTGAATTTGTGCTTTCAGTGGAAGGTACAATAGCAAGCCAGCAAAACAAGACAACTTGAAATGACATGGGTGCTTTCAGGAAGATCTTAGGCCTGTCATCGAACGTAAACAACATTCTGTAAACACACAGACGACCCTACAATTCTCCCTAGACCTAAACAACAAAACCTCAGAAGTGTGTGGATGCTAGGATTGGATTCGTAACTACAGTATATATGGTTTCCTTTTCACTCTCCCTTCAGCTCTTCCCACTCTCCTTTCCTGTTTCCTCTTTTTCTTCCGCAGTGTTTCATGCTGCTTTTCTCGGCAGGCCCCTGGCTCCTTTCAAAGCGGGAAAGTGAACGGAAGCATTTTCATACGTATGCTCGGCGGAAGCAGTGCTGCTAAATTTAAAGGATTTATGAGCCATGCGCTTTCTGAGAACGTCACAATATCACAGCCAGACAAAGAGCTGTGACCGACAGGATCGCTCGCCGACATTAAAACTACATTATACAGACATCATGCTCGTCACACTCCAATATGTGCATACACACAAACACACAGCATCAATTACGCAACGTACGCCTGGAAGACAGGCAGATTTTAATACTGAACACATCTTCAGAAATGATCGCTGCAATTCACTGCCTCATGCATGCATGGAGACAGTTCACCACCGGGACAGCATGAAGGATGTGTCAAATAGTATGCCATAACCATAACTAGCACACACAGTAGTTGTTTTAGATGCATGTTTAGTTGTCCATGTAGTGCTTGTCTACATGTAGCTAACTTATATTCTTCTATACATGTATATACATAAACCTATATATTCGTCCTTCAGGATATCAGTCTATCTGTCTGTAATGTATATTTATTATTTCTTTCATCCATCCACATATGCATCCATCTATGCATCCATCAACATATCTGGTGTATGTATATATATCCGTCTATCTGTATACATCAGCCATCTTTCAATCTGCACACTGTATGTATCCATCGGGCTCTCCTTATAATGTAGCTGCATATCTGTTCATTAAACCATCCATCCATTTATATGTCTGTATATACAGCCACCCAAAAAAATCTGTATTTTATGTACCCACCCATATAACTATATTTCATCCCTTGCTCCCTCTGCATAGAAATCCACCTTCCATCCGACTGCATTTTCATCCATCTGTTCACCAATGTACATATCAATTCATCCACATGTCTATCAGTCCATCTGTATATCTATTCATCCGCATATCCATCCATTTGTAGATCCGTATATACAACAACCCTTTTATCTGCATTTTCAGCCTGATCTCAAGAGGATGCGTTACTCTTTTACAAACATAAGCGTTGGTATTTTATCCATCCACCCATACAGTATATCGGTCCTCCATCAATTCATCCACCCATCCAATCTATCTTCCATCTAACTGCATATTCATCCATCTGTTCTTCCATGTACATATCAATCCATCTACCATCCATCCATCCATGTTGAGCTATCTATTCATATATATGTCCATCCGTCTATCATACATCCATCTATATAGCCATCTATCTGCATTTAAATCCATTCATTTGTCTGTATATCTACTTTCTTTCATCCATTCATTCATATACATATATATATATATATATATATACATATATATATATATATATACATATATATACACACATATATATATATATATATATATATATATATATATATATATATATATATATATATATATATATATATATATATATATATATATATATATATATATATATATATATATATATATATATATATATATATATATATATATATATATATATATATATATATATATATACACACACATATACATATACTATTCCTCACTTTCCTTTGACATATTCCCTTAATGCTACAGTGGAATGAACAAGTTTTGTTCTATTCTATCATTCACTTTCCTTTGATTTAATACCCATTTCATCAGGGGTGGCCACAGTGGAATTAACCAGTTCTATTGTATTCTATTCTATTGTTTTCTATTCTATCACTCACTTTTTTATGATTGCATAAATTTGCCTAAAATCAAAACCTCAATTAATTGAACATATTACCTCGATTACAAGTAATAAATTATTTATTTTTCATTTTTTTTTGCCTTATAGTTTACTGATACGTTTTGTACAGTAAATGTTACATATTACAAGGGAGAGATTTTTGAATGGTGCATTACTTGATTTTAAAATAATTGAAGGTAACATGCGCTATCTAGGATTATTTACTGAACATCATAGTTGAAAAAAATGCTGTCTCAAGGCATCTCTGGCGCTGCTTCCAATCATCGTCAATGTAGTGAAAATGTGCGACGTGTAGTTAAATTTGAGAGGTGCGCAGGTATACGAGCTTGTGAAGGACCATACTCGTGCGTTCGACACAGAAGTAGAAATCAGCCTTAACAGAGCGGGGTCACGTGACTCCATACGCGGTAGGGAAAGTAATTGAAAAAAATTTACCTGGAAAAATTTGATCGATTATAGGTTCTGAATGTCTTGATTACTTTGATAAATCTTCCAACCTTAGTGAAATGAACCAGTTCTATTCTATAATACTATATTCTACTGGTTCTCAAACAAGGACCTAGCTTGTTCCAAGGAGTTTAGATTTAGCCTTTGAATTTCTGTAAATTTCCACAGTTGAACCTTTACAGCGGCAAAACAAAAGATAAGCCAATCTTAAAAGCAAAATACAGTTATATAATATTTCAATTTGAGAAAAAGATACTTGGGTTTATTATTATTATTATTATTATTATTATTACTACTACTACTACTACTACTAGCTAATTTTTATTTTAAACATGAATGCATTAAGTAAAATACATAAGACTCATGGTTTAAAAACAATTAACTCAATTCCTTAATACAGTGTTGTAGTCTATTCAGATGTACTGTACAGGCACACTGTTCTAGAGCTGTATCTGCCAGCTTTTGTGTTTTCACAAGGACTCATTTCTCCCTCAGAGGAGCTGTAGATTAGATAGCAGCGAGATGTTGAGCGCTCAGCTATTTGTAAACCTGTATTACTGTTGTCCTCACAGGACTCAAATACTTTCCACAGTCTTCCTGTTTAAATTGGGGTAAACAACAGAGTTTATCGTGGATTCAGTTGCTGAGAGTGGCATTTTCTATACAATAACCATGCCAACGGACCACCGTTTATGTTCTTCCATAAGGGTTGTCATCATGCTCTTTATCTCTAGTATACTGAAGATATGAACACTCAGTTTTGGCATGGAAAAGAAACATGGATGGCAGCAAATATGAAAGCACGTAAATGCAAAAACACACACACAAACACACACTCACGGCTGTCAGCCCACATCACTCCATCATTTCACATGCACTCAAACTACACAGGATTCAGTCTCCCAGCAACGGGCATCATAATCACTCAACTCTCTCACTCCTCTGACTTCCTCTCTCTCTCTTTCTCTCTCTTCATGACTCACTCTTGTTTTCTCTCTTTCTTTCTTCCAACTCTATCTGTAACTGTCTATCTGTTCATTTTGATCACGCCTGCTCTTTCCATCCTCAGCAAAAGTCAATTTGTTACTCAACGTTTGTTAGTTTCCAGAAATACTGCATCTAGTTAAGTGTACTTCTGATGCAAAATTGTGTTTGGAAAGATCTTGTCTTGTATTACAGGAATAGTTCTTCTGAAAATTTAAATAAATATCTTCATTGAAGTTGCATGCTTTGTGTGATTATTTCCTTCATTGTGTTTGTTATTTGCTTTTATTATTTAACAATTGTGACATTCATTCATTCATCAATGCAACTCATGAGTCAAAGGTTATCAGAAAGACTAATATATATATATATATATATATATATATATATATATATATATATATATATATATATATATATATATATATATATATATATATATATATATATATATATATATATATATATATATATATATATATATAGTAAAAGTAATACGGTTACATTTGAAAATTTGTCTGACTAGTCATATGTTTTTATGATTCAAAAATTATTATTTTTAAAAATAAAACATATTTCTACTGTATAAAAAGTAGTTGTAATAAATTATCAACCATTTTTAACATTATGTTCTTGTACACAAAATAAGTACATTGCATTAGAATGATGATGACCGTTCATGGTTTAAAAATTTCAAAATAAATGCTAAAATATCATTAAAAAAATTCTATTCATATTTAACATTAGGGCTTAATTTATTATAATTATGAACCCTACTAATTTCTTTAAAAGTATTGAATAATTCTTTGAATTCTGACTCCTCTGAATTGCCTAAGAATACCTGGAAACAAGAGTTGGGGATCACCATCAGTGAAATGGAATGGGATTATATACTCAATTTTGTACACAGTTCCTCTATATGTGACTGACACAGTTTAATGCAATGCAAGAATTTTAACAGAGCACACCACACTAATGCCAGATTAGCCAAAATATACCCAAATAGAAGTAATACTTGTAATAGGTGTCAACAATCTCCAGCAAATCACACACACGTTTTGGCCTTGTCCAAGATTGACAGTGTTTTGGTCTAAAATATTTGATACTTTTGAAAAAAACTTAACACATCTGCCACTCCAAACCCTCTAACAGCACTATTTGGAATTCCTTTTGAGCCAAATTTGCCTTCAACAACACAGAACGTTCTTGCTTTGACCACATTATTGGCTAGCAGGCTTATTCTCCTTAAGTGGAATCAAACATCACCTTCATATGACAGATGTATAAAAGAATTTTTTTGTGCTTAAAAGTTTGAAAAAAAAAAAGGTTTTCATTAAGAGGGTTTTTAAAATCTTCTTACAAAACATGGATACCTTTGTTGAATTATATTGACAATATTGATCTTGAAGCAGAAGAAGAATAAAGGTTTATTATTATTTATTACTTTTATTGTAAATTATTTCGTTATTTATAAATTTTTTTTATTAATGTTTTTTTTTGTTTACATTGGGGGTCATTGGTTCTTAGTTGTGAAAAATCAGAACAGTGTATTACTTATTTTTGTATGTATGTGAAATTGTATCTGCACAAAATGTTAATAAATATACTGTATTTGGCAAAAAAAAGTATTGGATAAAGCTTTTGCATTGGGTTAAAACCAGCAATATCTTAATAAAATAAATAATTGAATAGATTTAAACTTAAAACAAATATCCTGGTGAATAACACATCTAGATAGAGGAAAATTGTTTTTTTTTAAATTACGTTTGAGCGTTTCTGTTTTGCAGCAGAAACAGGTCCATTCTAATATGAGACTCTGATAGTGTGTCTGCGCGTGCATACATGTGTGTTCTTCCCTCCTGATTCTGTCTCCAGATCTGTCAGCTGCAGCTCAAAACAGCTTTAGTCTGTTTAGACTTCAGCAGACGTGCACGGAGAAGAACATGACTTGAAATGTCACACAAATCTTTCTGCAGCAAATTTCCCCATTTGTGTTTTTCCAGTTACCAGTCCTCACTTATTTTCCCTTTCGTTCTCTCTCTCTCTACCTCTCTTTTCCTATATTCCTCATCTTTCACGCTCACTCACTAATACATGCAAAACAACCGGTGAACACACAATTTACTAAATTGATTAGACAGTGCAAATATACCAGTGGTTATTTCACTTGAATGTAATTGCATTTGAGAAAATTGTACTTCCAAGCAAACAGACGGCACTGATTAAATCAGTACGACAAAAGCATATTAAAGACCAAAACAATATTTTCATTTTTAACTCAATGCAAAAGCCTACCTGTGAAACTAAACAATTTTTACTCAAAGTCCCACATATAGTACATTAATAAAATTTTACAGTATATCCAGACTGATGGGCACTGCAAACTAGCATCCTATTTAAAGAGACATTTCATCCAAAAATGAAAATGTACTCGCTATTCACTGACCCTCAAGCGCTTGCAAAACTTCTGGAGTTGAACACACAAAAACTATTTTGAAGAAAAGTCTAACCAGTGACTTCCATATAGTAAATACAACGGAAGTCACTGGATATTGGTTTCCAGCTTCCGTCAAAATGTCCTCTTTTATGCTCAACAGAAGAAACTCATACAGTAAGTAGGGCTAGGCGATTAATCAAAAAGTAATTGAAATTCAGAGCCTATAGTCGATCAAATTTTTCCTGATCGTTTTTTTCTGATTACTTTTCCTACCGCCTGTGGATCCGGTGCAACCTTGGCAGAGTCTCATACCCTGCACCTCCCAACAACGTAACTATACGTCGTGACGACGAGCACAAGCTCTGTGATTGGTCAGTTTGGTATCGGTGCGGTGCAGAGAGCCCATTAGAGCAAGTGTTTGTGCGTCAAGTCCTGTGGAGGAGCTCCATATGGAAACGTTTGTTTTGTGTTTACCTTGTGATTAAAGTTGTTGCACATCCAACAGTTCCGCCTCTAAATAAGTGAGTTTTAGCTACTTGTACATTAAGGTAGCGTTCAGAACAATTTTAATACGAAATATGAAAAATGACTTTTTTTTTTCCAAAAGTGAAAGTTATTTATTTTCACTTTTTTTATAAGAAAAAAAGTAAACTGTTATAAACTGTTCATTTAAGGCAGTGTGTGTTTTCATTTCAGTTGTTCAATGTTGATGTTCAATAAATAATCATAGAAAATAGACAGTGCGTGTGTTTCCTTCAATTTTAAAATCAAGTAATGCACCCTTCATTCAAACATCTCTCAATTGTAATTTGTGAGCAGATGTACTGTACAAAACTTGTCAGTGAAGTATGAGAGTAAAAAATAAATAAATAAATGAAATAATTGTTTATTAATCGTAATTGAGTTAAAATGATCAACTAATCAAGATTTTGATTTTAGGCCAAACCCCCCAGCCCTACTCATAAAGGTTTTAAAATTTGTCAAAGTTCATTTGTCAAAGTTCAAAAAGTCTATAAAAGGAGAAAGAATGAGACACACAAGGTGAAACTGAACCAAGCCACATGCGATGGCTAAGTACTCAAAATAGACACAAATTGGGCCGAGCTATTGAAAGCATATTACAGTGAATTAAGCTTACATAATCTGTCACTGCAGAAATGGCAATATGCAAATGGAGAGAACTAGCAGCAGGAAAATGTTTGACTGGCATCACTAAAAATACTGAAAAATCTGCTGTGTACTAACTATTTTCAGTCATCAACAAAAACAAATTATAAAGAGTTACACGTTCATTATACTACATTAAACATGCAATTGTAAATTAGAAAGGGAGGGTTAATAATCAAAATAATTATCAGCAATGTGTTTATTTAATAAATAAAATATTAATAAATAATAATAACACATTTAGTTATCATAGTTAAACTACACAGGCCAAACCCTCATCCATCGTTTTCACAATATGCTTTGACTAGTCCTTCACTGAGAGGATATAATTTAAACACAGTCTAATGCCTCCCCAAAAGTAATTGCAAAAGCCTCTCTGGGGACTGACCAAGACATTTTTTTCGAGTACTCAATCCACCTAGACTGAGCGTAGTGTTCCAGAAAGTGCAAGAGCAAATCCGTCTTTTATTCGGTTCTAGTGAAAAATGTCACCCTGCTACTCTAGCAGGGGAAATGGAAAATAAATGACATACTTCAGACACAGCACACTTCATTACACTTCTTACAGTATTCGTCTTCTCCAAATGGCCATAGGCGCTTTAAATCTACTCTGAAAATACACAAACTATGCACTGGATTTTTATTTCATTTTTTTATACATGTATGGCATTAGGTAACTGAAGGCAGTCAGAATATAGAACAGTAATATGTTTTACATTATCAACAGTAGCCTGCATCTGAATTAGATGCTGTCATTTGTTGACGCTCCCTATATTTTACCTTCAAGCAGAGGCAGAAGGACTTCAGAGGAAAATTTGTAACTTTAACATCTTGTCCGTGTATGTGCACAGTTTCTCTGGAAACACTGACATCCATTAAGGCAGACATCATGCTTCGCCTTGTGCTCTGGCATTCTGGGTAATAATGGGCCTTGGGTGCTTATTATCGCCTTTTGGCATCTGTTATCAGAACAAATCACAGTCATAGTTTCGCTGTGCACAGGAGAGTTTCAAAGAAAAAAAGGCCACAGTGCGCCTTTGGTACTGATTTCTGAAACATGACTAAATGTTAAATGTAATTTGAAAGTGCCCAGTGGTTCCCAAACTCATTATTTTTTTTTTTACAAATGTTGCTTTGGTATAAAGATCATTTGAGAATATTTTTCATTACCCTGCTGGTAGCTTTTACAAAACATGAACATTACTGATATCCAGACCGCAAGGTTCTAATTTAGAAACTGGACGGAGTACATCAGAGCTCATTTTTTACATATCAGTCGCAAATATCCAGTTGATTCAAACTGACAGCTCTAAACAGACTATGTGGTCATCTTTTTTAGTAGAATACTCATTTACCATGATGCAATGGGTGGTGCCCAGGTTTCTATTCTTTGTATGCAAAAAAAATTTAATGAGATGTGTTCAATGCATCCAATGTGGAAGTAAAGTAGCAAACACAGAAACTCCATATCATTTTAAGTGGAAAACAGTATGTAACCAGAGCTAAATTCAATGAGTGAGAACCACCTGGATGATTTACAGTACAACCTCCGACAAGATTCTGGAGTGCACGTTTAATGAATACTGTGGCCTCATGGTGTAAAGTGAAGGTTTAGTAAATGGAAGTAAACCAATGCAAAATACCCCATAAAAGCATGAAACAACTGAAAACATGATATTATAGCTCCTGCATCTTAATTAGATTTTATTTTCATTTTTCATTCTACTGTATAAGAGGCGTACTTTTGTCATAAAGTAAGTTTTAATTTTATAGTAGCAGCTGTTATATAAAAAGTAATTCTGGATGCAGCACAAGATTATGGATGATATTAGAGTCCTCAGTTTTGGCAAGTCAGGTCTCTCCTTTAATAGTACAGTTGCACGTTTTTAGACCTACAGGTTTTACTAGGGATGCTCCGATCAGGATGCAGAATACCTAGTCCTTGTCATGGTAATCGTGATTGGCGAGTACTGATCATATCATAAAAAGTGATTATCGTCCGATATGATCTCCAGCCGATCGATCGGAGCATCCTTAGTTTTACCAGTGATATCAATGCAGATAAAAAGGTCTCAACAACTAGAAGCCGTCTACACTTAATGTGACAAAGTGACCATGAAGACAATTGATTTCTTTTTCATGTTTTGTTTTTACAAATACATCATAAAAAGAACCAAACATCAGTTTTGCCGCAAACTGTGTAGACCAGGGGCGTCACTAGACCCAATTTACTGGGGCACGTGCCCCAGTAAAAATCTCCAGTACACCAGTAAATGCATTGAGATATGATTTACTTAACATGCAAGTGTATTTATTAAGAGTGGTAATTCCGAAATAAAGACATTAGTCTCTATGTGCAACCGAACCAATGCTGGTAAAAGCAGTGTAATCAAAAAGCAAACTGATGCATCTCTGTGTGTGCGCAGAGTAGAGAACCCGCGCACCTCACGCGCCAAAAAAGCAGGCTACTTGCTGCTCACACACTGCTCATGCATTGTAAAACCGGCGTAACAGCCTTTTTTGTTTTGCAAGTCGACAAAACTAAAGTTTGAACAATATGATGGTGATCTTACTAAGCAAGCCTCCTGGCATATTTTTTGTATGAAGCAAAAAGGAGGGATGACGAGTCAGGGAGGTAAGAGTTAATAAACCTAATTTTCTGCCATGTGTCAAGTCTAAGATAACAGATAACTCTATAAAACATCTTTTTTGTATTTTATTGAATGGTCTTTAGAATTTCATTCAAATTAAATTAATATTTTTGCAAAAGATTTCTTAAATGATCTTAGCATATCACTCTAGTTGTGTCTTAACATTTTTTCCGGTTACATTTAAGATTATTTAGAATAATAATTATATAATAACAAGAATACTTTTAATATATATATATATATATATATATATATATATATATATATATATATATATATATATATATATATATATATATATATATATATATATATATATATATATATATATATATATATATATATATATATATATATATATATATATATATAAAAACGCCCCGAGTGTAGACAAAAGTTTTGCGACAGGTTTTATTGTCTTAAGTCATGACATTTGAGTCCATTGGAGAAACAAGAAAGATTGTTAAAAACCACTGAAAAATAGGCTCTCACTTAATTATGTTATTATAACTTTCTTAAATGTAAAAATTTTACAAACACTGTAAGTGGACTTAAAAATAAAATTAATAAAAAATAGACATATAAATGTTTTTTTAACCGTTTCATTACCCCTTAAAACTCTCTGCTTATGGTTAAGCTACAAACTTCTATCTGGTAAAAAAAAAATAATCCGGTAAATTATTAATATATTTTTAACTGTCAACTCTCACCTTATAATAAGAAAATATCCAATCTGTTGAATTAAAAAAAAAAAAAAAAAAAAAAAAAAAAACAGTAATACTGTAATTGCTGCATATTAAATTACTTTTACCGCTTTTACTTTTAACTTTAAAACATTTTTTACACTTTTATTTTTTAAATGCTAACTATGCTTTATTGATTACATACTGTAACATAATAATTCATTAATTATTATTAATTAAAATGCAAATTCCTAACCCCAAATATCTTCAACAGTATAGTTGCTGATCTCAGCAAGCACCACTAATTAATTGCAATGCTCTTGCCCCTCCCCTCATATCTAATTGGCTGTTAAGGACTTACTCTGCTCAAGGAGACTGACAAGCTCTTAGCAGTAAGCAGATTTAAATTTCAGATGGGCAGTAGATCTATTGGAATCTGTCATCAGCTGGGACACCAGTCCAATCTGTCACCTCATTCTCTCTCCCTCCCTCATCTCCAGGCAGAGCATTACACTTTCATTAGTTCAACCCCCAATCCCCCAACCTTCCAGCTCCATCTCCACACTTTCTTCAAAGGGAGACTGGTTTGTCTGCCATATTGATCTGGTCACCCTTAAAAAGCAGAGCACTCCTTTTCTTTCATGTCTCTCTCTCTCTCTTGCCATGTCATGAACCATTCAGCATTCAGCGAACAAGTTAAGAGCCGTGTGTCTTGAACGGGAAAATAAAGCCTTTAAACATCTTCGAGATCTTTGCGTGTTTGTCTTTTACAACTATGAAAGCTACAGATTAAAGAGTGCGGAGTTTACACATGGGTCCCACAGATCTCCACGGCAACAAAATCTCGATCTTGCTTTTAGCTCAACGTTTTCACCTCGCTGTCAGACTCAAATCTCCTGCTGAACACAGCTTACGAAGGAACCAGATTTGTAAATTTATTCAAGAAAAGTGCCTTTGCAAAACTTGCAGCTGAGATGCTAGGCTGCAGAGTGGTTTCACTGCATTTTAAAGCAGGTAATACTGTAGATGCTTCCTGAGGTATTATATAGCTTTGCTTGGTATCTGCTTACTGATCGAAGAAAGAAATGATGAAAAAAAAAAAAAAGCTTAATTTTTGCGTGCAAAAGGACAATAGCAATGTTGTGAAGACAGCAGCTATTTTTTCTCTAACCCTAATCAAACACACTCACAAGCTAATCAAGATCTAGTGTTGCTAGAAAGCTAGAGACAGGTGAGATTTTAATCAAGGCCAGACCATACTGACTATATAGACCTGACAATGTAGGACAGTTTTTCTTTGCATGAAACACTGACGTTACAATACAAAATGTCTTTTGCTGCATTTTTTTGAACAGTGTAAGCATTTCATGTGTCATTTGTTTCTCTCGGCATTGAATGGAAATGTCACTTTTGCTTTTCCTGGCAATACACTATCTGACATCTGGCAATATCCATCTTTCCATATAAAAACAAAATCTACAGGTGTTCAGAAACAAAGTCTCTTCACAAGATCACTCAAAAATGACATTTGCTGCTTGTTCAAACTACTTATTTAAAATGAGTTGAAAACACAAGTCTTACGTTTTCTTTCAGACAACTTAATTGTATTATGTTCAATTAAAAAAAAAAGTGTTGAATGAAGTTCAATTTAATAAATGAAGTTAATTTGTGTTGGGACAACATAAGAGAATTGTGTGGAACCCAAAATTTCTCTCAAATTGGCAATTAAAAAGTGCTTAATCCATCAAAATTCTTACATTTAAATTCCTACTTATAATAATTAATTGACTCGCTTTCTGTGAGCTATTAAAGTAATGAGGCAACCTATAGAAGGTTTACTGAACTAATCAATAAATCAATCTTTATGTTGAACACACCTGAATCAATAAATTAGGAATAAATTAAATAAATTAAAACAGGAGCGTTAAAAGGGATCGTTCACCCAAAAATGACATTTTCCGAAGGCATCTAAGGTGGCTTTTTTCCCTCAGTAAAACATTTAACTCTTTAACCCTATTTTGACTGTTGTAAATAATGACTGCTTTAAATAATGGTTTACACACACAGCATTGTTTGTTTACAAAACCAAACACATTTCCGTTGCACTACACTTGATTTGTTTTATTAAAAAATATATATATAATAATAATAATAATAATAATAATAATAATAATAATAATAATAATAATAATAATAAATAAAAAAAACAGGAAAATGTGAAATGAGAATCTGAAATATTTTATGGCAAACTTACAAAAATAAAGATGATTTAGTATTTAAAAATTTGAATAAAAATGTTTTAAAAAATTTTTAATAAATTGATCTTACACTTCATATTTTCAGATTTTTCATTAGTATATTTATTAATTCCAGTACTTTTACCATACACTGACATATCGAAAATTTGGTAGAGTTTGATATTTTAGAAATTATGGGATGTGTTGAAAAAGAATGCACTGAGTGTGTTAACTAGCGATATTAGGAGGTAAGAAATGCCATCCAAATTTTTTTTTCGTGGTGGGGCAGCTAAAGGGTTAAAAAGATTTTTATATGGTCCTTGGAAATTCATATAATGGCAGTCAATCAATGGTTGCTTGTTTTTAGATTAAAAATACACAAATAAGTTCAAATCAATAGCCAGCCATAGCCCCAGGCGACACACTGATGTCTCTTGAAGCGAAACGATCAGTCCCCGTAGGAAAATGATCATTATTTACAATGTTATTAGCTTTAATCCACAGCCCGGGCAAACAAAAAGGCACAATTGTAGTGAGCATGAGCTTCCGGTTTCTTAATGATGTATGCGCAAGTGCACACTCAAGATGCAAGTTCATTTATCAGAATGAGTCATGCCTGCAAGTGTAATTTATAGCGCTTGCTGCATCTTACACAATCACAGGTAAAAACCATTTGGGCAAAAACGTGCCTTCTCACTCTCTCATCACCTCACACCCGAGTGTGCGCTTTTATGCCCAGGCTGTGGAATGACGATAAAAATATTGAACATTATTCACAATCTCTTGCACAGACTAATAATTTTGCCTCATAAAAGACCCAAATGTATCTTCAAGAGCCACAAAGATTGATTTGGATTGTTTGTATATACACCGTAGCTTATTTTTAAATCTCAAAAATGGGTCACCATTGATTGACATAAATAACCAAGCTAAAGTCTTCTTTAAATCTTCTCATCCATTCATTGATTTTCTTTTCGGCTTAGTCCCTTTATTCATCAGAGGTCGCCACAGCGGAATGAACCGCCAAATTATCTAGCATATGTTTTACGCAGCGGATGCCCTTCCAGCCACAACCCAACACTGGGAAACACCCATACACTCTTGCATTCACACACACGCTTTGGCCAATTTAGTTTATTCAATTCACCTACAGTACATGTCTTTGAATTGTGAGGGTAACCGGACCACACCAGAGGAAACCCACCCAGAGGAAACCCAGATGGGATTCCCAAATCTGATTACTACAAAATTATTAGCACCCCCATGCTCAACAAATTGCATTTTTTGAGGTATTACTGTTGCACAAATGTGCGATTCATGTGATAAAACATTTCTGTTAACCAGGTGCTCACTGTCGAGTCACTGCAATTGCCCTGTTCATCAGACCACACAATATTTATATATATATGCTTATGTGTGTGTTTGCAAACACGCTCCAGTGCTTTGTGAGTGCTAATTACAACAACCTCCCACAAAAGTGTTAGCGCATCCACTGAAAACAGAGCAAGAGAAAGAGCGTGAGCTGTGCACAAAACAGAGTTAAACGAGAGGACAAATGAGCACTGATTCTTCTGTCTGAACTCCCGCAGTTGGTCAGGTGACCAGAGTGCCAGCTGCTGAGTCCTGGAGGCAGGGCATAATCAGCCCAAGGCCTTTCGGGTAACAGACTATAGCAAAAAAATAAAAATAAATAAATGATTCTGCTAAACACACTGATGTTAGATGAATCCAAAACAGGTTTATTGTGATAGTGAAAGAATATGAAATGTAAGACTTAAGTATACTAAATACTCAACGTCTTTAAGTTGTAAGTGCTGGCATTCAAAGGCATGTTGAAATGTCTCAATTGGATGTTAAACAAACAATCCATTTTTTTTGAAAACATGGTTATTTTATAACTCCCCTAGAGTTAAACAGTTGAGCTTTACCATTTTTAATCCATTCAGTTTATCACCAGGCCAGGAGGGACCACTTTTAGCTTAGCTTAGTATTGATCACTTAATCAGATTAGACCATTAGCATCGTGGAGTTTAGATAATTTCCCAATTTGAAGCTTGATTCTTCTGTATATACATTGTGTATTAAGACTGACAAAAAAAAATGAAATGTTGCTATTTTCCAGTTGCTATTTTTAACAATCAACTTTGCTTCTGTACCACGGCTGTAGCAAGGGCAAAAATATTACCCAGCACCTGAAAATTGTGTTGTTACAGAATAGTTTTTCTAGCCATATCGGCATAGAAATAGCTTAATTTGATTTTCCATTGGTCCTAGTACACGATTTCTACAGAAGTTTTTAACAGGAAAATGATCAAAACTCTTAGGTCATTCTTGAGCAAGATGCTAATGGTCTAATCTGATTCAATGATCTATGCCAAACAAAGTTAAAAGTGCTCCCGCCAGACCCAGAGATCAACTGAATGGGTTTTAAAAATTGTAAAATACAATGATTTAACTTTAGGAGAGTTATAAAACACATTCCGTTAAGAAAACATAGGTGTATCAAATTGGATGCCCCCAAAGAGAACGTATTTTAGTTCAATTCTGTTAAGAGATCAGTTAGTCTGGACTGCATCCAGTAAAATTAAAAATTTAATCAATGTTAAATTGACAAACTAAACAAAATATTTGATCATACTAAGGCTAAAAAAAATAAAAAATAAATTAAAAAAAAGTTTCCCCCAAATTTTAGCTAAATTCTGGCCGTTTTTAAATCATGTTCATGTCCTTTCAAATATATAAAACTTTTTTTTTTGCATGAACAACATATTTTGATAAATCACAATAAAATGTAACATCATGATATCAAATTAAATCAAATCTTAATCATATCTGAGAGCTCTGGGATGGGGAATTTTGAGTAAATAACTCAATTTTGGCTTGCGTAATGCATATTGACAAACTAGCCTATATTTTCAATTTAAGCTTTAACTTCTCATGTAAAGATGCTTTGAAAGATAGTATATCATGCCGTTGTACAGTACAAATAAAACTGACATTACTGTGTTAAATGGCTGTCTATACCTCACACAAATCTACTAAATTGGCTTCAGATGACTTCAATTAGCAAATCTAACATATGGATATTTTTCGGTGCATTTTTTTTATAGCTCAGCGGTCTGAATCAATTTAATTGTATGCTAACGAGCAAGTCGTTGTACAATATCCATTCCAGATTATCCTTATCCTTTTGATATAAACCTTTAAAACACTTCCAAGAACTTTCTGAGATGTCTTCACACTGCTCCACATATGCAAACACATCTGACCACTTGAGAATACCTCAACACATGACTACCGATTCAAAGGTTGCAAGAACATTCCTTGTATGGTTGACACAGAAAACATGCTTTATCAAATGTCCTTGAGCGAATCCTTTCAGCCACAGAGTACTCTAGAGAACAGTATTAAGTACATAAAAGATAGAAAATTAGGTTGTGTCTTTGAAAGCACAAAGGTTGCAACTTCAGTGTAGGTCAATATAAGGAGACTTATTTCAACACTAGATAAACATTAAGGATTCCAGAAACAATGAAAATGTCAAATATGATCTCATGAGTTTTTGCATGTATTTTAAAATGCAGAGTGGTTCTAATACACATACATTTTAAGTACATTTGCCGTATCAACAGCA
Source organism: Danio aesculapii (assembly GCF_903798145.1). Classification (NCBI taxonomy): domain Eukaryota; kingdom Metazoa; phylum Chordata; class Actinopteri; order Cypriniformes; family Danionidae; genus Danio; species Danio aesculapii. The sequence goes on from NC_079451.1 coordinate 30,327,912, forward strand.
TCTTACGCCACAGCCATATCACCCTGCAGCCAAGACCAGTTACTCACTGAAGCTAAGCAGGGCTGAGCCTGGTCAGTACCTGGATGGGAGACCACTTAGAAAAACTAGGTTGCTGTTGGAAGTGGTGTTAGTGAGGCCAGCAGGGGGCGCTCAACCTGTGGTCTGTGTAAGTCCTAATGCCCCAGTAAACGTGAAGGGGACAACATACTGTCAGTGTGCACCGTCTTTTGGATGAGATGTTAAACCGAGGTCATGACTCTCTCTGGTCGTTGAAATGCCATGGCACTTCTTGTCAAGAGTAGTGGTGTAACCCTAGTGTCCTTGCCAAATTCCCTCCATAGGCCCTTACCCATCATGGCCTCCCAATCATCCCCATCCACCGAATTGGCTTTAAACATGGTCTCTCCACTCCCTGGTGTGTGGTGAGCGCACAGGCGCCGTTGTACTGTGGCTGCGATCGCATCATCCAAGTAGATGCTGCACACTGGTGGTGGTGTGGAGAGACCAACCTCATGATTGTAAAGCACTTAGGGTGTATGGCCATACACAATAAATGCACACATTACACTACACTCACTGGCCACTTTATTAGGTACACCTTACTAGTACCGGGTTGGACCTCCTTTTGCCTTCCGAACTGCATTAATCCTTTGTGAAATAAATTTAACAGGGTACTGGAAATATTCCTTAGAGATTTTGGTCCATATTGACATGATAGCATCACGCAGTTGCTGCAGACTTGTCAGCTGCACATCCATGATGCAAATATATTGGATTTAGATCTGGTGAAGATCTGTGGAGGCCATTTGAGTACAGTGAACTCAATAGCCCCTTTCACACACACAGACCTTTTTGGAAAATTACCAGCAATTTTCTGAAAAAGTCTGTATGTGTGAACAGACCCTTTTTGAAAATACCAGTAAATTCGTTTTGGCAATTTTCCGGAATGCCACGCTATGTGAACACTGATGGAATATTGCGGAAAGAGCGTGTTCACGTCTAGAACATGCTGACGTGAGATGTCTACTTTAGCCAATCAGAACATTCAGACGCATTCACATCTGTGCTGTTTATGAAAAAAAGAAGCCTTTGAATATTTTTCCAGACACATTTAGCTGCTAGATGTTAGTCAGATAATGTTTCTATGTTCCTTCTTAATGCCAAATGTGTAAAAAAATTAACAATAAAACGCTTATTATAAGCCGTTGTTTCTTTACCTTCAAGCTCTGATGCGTGTGCACAATACTTATCCATCCACAGAGTTTGTAATGTAGTCAAATGTTTACAAATACAAGCTCAGCCGTTAAGAGCTCATTTCTGCTTAATGATGTCAGAATTTACCGGTATTTTGTCATGGACGTGTGAAAGGTCTTTTCTGGAAAAATTCCATAATGTCCTTGCCTGTGTGAACAGCTCTTTTTAAAATATACTGGTAAAGTTGTTCTGGAAATTATCTGGATATTTACCAGTATCACTGTGTGAAAGGGGCTATTGTCGTGTTCAAGAAATCAGTCTGGGATAATTTGCGATTTATGACACGGCGCGCTATCCTGTTGGAAGTAGCCATTAGAAGATGGGTAAACTGTGGTCATAAAGGGATGGACATGGTCAGCAACAATACTCAGGTAGGCTGTGGCATTGACATTATGCTCAGTTGGTACTAATGGGCCCAAAGTGTGCCAAGAAATTATCCCCCACACCATTACACCACCTCTATCAGCCTGAACCGTTGATACAAGGCAGGATGAATCCTTGCTTTCATATTGTTGACACCAACTTCTAACCCTGCATCTGAATGTCGCAGCAAAAATCGAAACTCATCAGACCAGGCAACGTTTTTCCAATCTTCTATTGTCCAATTTTGGTGAGCCTGTGTGAACTGTAGCCACAGTTTCCTGTTCTTAACTGGTCTTTTGCTGCTGTAGCCCATCCGCCTCAAGGTACGATGTGTTGTGCATCTATCACCTGGAACCAGTCTGGCCATTCTCCTCTGACCTCTGACATCAACAAGGCATTTGCGCCCACAGAACTGCCACTCACTAGAAATTTTCTCTTTTTCAGACCCTTCTCTGTAAACCCTAGAGATGGTTGTGCATGAAAATTCCAGTAGATCAGCAGTTTCTGAAATACTCAGACCAGCCTGTCAGGCACAAACAACCATGTTCAAAGTCACTTAAATTACCTTTCTTCCACATTCTGATGCTCGGTTTGAACTGCTGCAGATCATCCTGACCATGTCTACAGGCTTAAATGCATTGAGTTGCTGCTATGTGATGGGCTGATTAGAAATTTGCATGAACAAGCAGTTGGACAGGTGTACCTAATAAAGTGGCCAGTGAGTGCATATTTACAATACTGACATAGTGACTAAAATATAAATTAGGAACTGTTTATGACAAAATATAGCAAAAATGCAGTTTTTGCAAAAAGAAATTGTATCAGATCCAAATTTAATACTTGTAATTGTCGCTTAGTTATACTCTATATTATATCAAACTAAGCACTTTTTAGACACATTAATCTTTTTTTTTTAAGATTTTTTTCAACTAAAAACTAACCAGAGCTGTTGCCACATTTCTTTAAATATTATTTAGCTAAATGCATATTTTAGGCATTGAAACAGGCCTACTGCAATTTTCATTTATATTTGTGTTTAAAAAATAAAAACAATTATGGAAATAGAACACTGGAATACCATAGTCGACCATAGTAACCACAAACTATGGTTTTGCAAGTTTAACCATAGTTTACCATGATAACTAAAAAACTGTGATTATACAACTATAATTCAATGCTACATATAAACATGGCTACTGCAATTTTACTCAAAAAAATAATTTGGTTATTTTTAATAAGGGTGTGCTAGAAGCTGGATAAAAAAAGTATCCTTATTGTAAGCCCTACAATTACATAGCTGGCTCGACAAGTCAGCATGTTGATTAAAATTGCAGTATGTTGATTAGTCAACAAGGCATCAGACATCTAATGGGTGTTCAGTTCATGGTTGCTGATGATAATGATGACTGCAAGCAGAACAATTATCTTTAAAGACAGCGTAATTTACTAATTTGGCGGTAAAGTAGAAGCGATAAGTTACGCAGTGTAAAAAGACAAGTGCAGGATCGATCTGGTAAAGCTGACCCCCAAACCCTTGAGGGAAGTTATAGGGTTGAAAGTCCATCCATGTGAGAAATTAGTTTGCTTTTAAGCCAACAGCTGTTTCTTAACTCATTAACGTTACTCGTCTGGACTACAAAATTTTAGAATATTTTCACATAATTTTTAAAATATATTCGTTGGAAGATGACAGACGCAGTTGGAATTAAAACAAACAAAAAAACAAAAGCAATGATCATGTTACATTTATGTGAAGAAAATAGTATCATACGTACATAATTCAGAGATGTCCAAACGAGCTCCCGCATGGCCACTGTCCTGCTGATTTTAGCGCCAACACGTTTTCAAGTGAGTCTAAAATTTACCGAAAATAAATTAACTTGATTAGCTGATTCAGGTGTTTGTGTGTGTTGCTGCCCTTTAGGAGAAAGTAGGGACAACCCTATAGTTAGTGTGTGTACTCTCTACGTTGTAAGAAAATATTTTCAACTGACAGACAGTAACTAAAATACTAATATATAAGAATACAAGACTACCGTTTTAATATACAGAATGCCGACTCCCGCCATGTTAAGTACAAATATTACTCAGTTAAACTGTCACTTTCACTTACCAATTTGTTCTAGCTTCGCCAGTTAAATCTTCAAATTATTTCCAGGGAAAACAAGATTAAAACACAAATACAGCAGTCACGACGCTCTTAAAAACCCACGACACCAGCTTTGATTCAGTGAGTTTGTGTTACTCGAGAACAGCTGCCTGCAAAGCAGTCTGGTTCGCAAACGAATCTTTCGAATCGGTTCGTTGAAAAATGCCACAATAGAAGAGGCCTATTTACGGTCACGGTCTGGACCTTTAAATTCATGTTTTTTTCTGCAGTACAGTAATCATGGTTTTGGTGTATAGATTGCCATTTGTATAACACACTTTTAATAAATATGCTGTAGGTGTCACCTTTATTTAATGTGTGGTTGGTTAGTTTAAAATAGCCATGTCGATTTTTTTTGCAATAAAACAACGATAAATGTTTATAAGGGCGATCCAAAATGTAGGTAGGTGATTTTATTCAGTAGAACCTTGATGTAAAGTCAATACAGGTCCACTGATTCCTAAACAGCTCAGAAGTCTAAACAGTCAACAGCTACTGCCACTTTAGGAGTCAAAATACAGGCAAAACAAATAAATAGGCTACCTGAGGCTGCTGCTGATACATTCAGATCTCACAAAGCGAAATGATCCATCCAGGCAAGAAACTGAAAATTATTTACAGCATTATTAATATCTTTAATCTATAACCTGTGTAGTATGAAAATAAACAAATTATTTATAAACTTAGCAAAATCTTGTGTGATTTCTTTATTAACCAATAAGGGCCAGTTAGTAGTGTTAGAAAGTTTGACTAAATATTTTAGATGTTGGGTTTTATTGGGAAATAAATGTTTTTGTCCATTATTTCATTATTAAGAACAGACTTTTTCCATAATCGCAAAGAAAATATACTATGAATTTGTCCATGACAGGGTTGACACAATTTGAGGTTTGTTTACTGTTTGTCTGCCTGCAGTTTATTTATAAAAAGTGCAGGAGCTTGACTAACATTAATTTCTTACAGCCTAAGCTCTAATTATTACAACAACTATGTGGTTAAATAAAAACATCTCCAATTGCTGAAAAACAGCAAATAAGGCATGTTGTGATGCTGGTTTAAGATGGTTCTTATTTGTAACAAGCTTTACTGTTATTATTATTTTTTATTATTATTTTTTTTGACAGACCAGGAAAAAATAAACTGTATAAAAACTACCTTACCACCATATGTTGTTCTTTTCAGCAAATCTTGTCAGCATTTACAGTAGTTACTTTAATAATTTTAAACAAATTATTTTAAACAACATAGATTTGTCACAGGTTGGCTCTTTTATGTGCAATGCATTCAAAACTGATACATTTCTGGTGACCAATCTCTGTTTATCTTTCTGCAAACACTATTCATTACATGCATCAATACAAAGAAATAACATCTCCATGATTATTATATTCCATCTGTAAACACATCATCTTCATTTCACATTTAACAAAACACCCCACCTAAAATAACAAAATATCACTAAAGCAGTTAGTTCTGCGCATCTGATCTGATGATGCAGCAGAACAGCTATTATATGCAGGAAATGAGGCTAGAGTAGTAGATTCTGCCAGCTGTGTCCCAAATAGTTGCACGGATAACCTGAAAAAAATGCACATACACTCACACCCTTGTGTACTCACACTCAAAAGCACGTGTGCTCACGCAGCAGTTTTTGAGTAAAGCCCTCCTCACAAGATATCAAGACACGTCAAAATCAGACGCACTCAAGAAGACTCGCCCGGAGTTTTACATCATCAGTTGATGTATGCATTTGATTTTGACGTGTCTTGATTGTCATACAATCTGACATTATGATGACTGAGATCGTACAGTATGTGGATCCTCTCAGTCTGATAAGATACAATCCTAAAGGACTATTTTTTTAAAAATCCCTCACTGTGAGCCAGGACATTAAAGTTGGGCTCACAATGTGGAATTTTGGCCACAATTTAGTTGTCACTGATTCAACCACACACTTATTCAGATGTTCCATTTAGAGTGAAGCTGCGTCTCAAATGGCACTCTATACACTTTGCACTCATGCACTATGTACTTATGCACCTACACACTCAACAGCATAGTATATGTATGTAGTGTCGTCCCAAATTGAGCACTAATGTTTTTTTACTAAGCAGAAAATTCAAACCGTTTCCCTGATGACGTTTGGCAGTTGCCAAATCAGTGAAATAAATTACCAAACTATCAAATAATACCTACCATGAGTATTGCCGCATTCACCACCGGGAGGCGCTATAATCACTCTCGTAGGAGAATTTTGCTTACACCAGTGTTTCCAAACCCTGTTCCTGGAGGCACACCAACAGTACATATTTTGGATGTCTCCCTTTCCTGACCCATTAACTTCAGGTGTTGGAGTCTCTTCTGATGTTATAAGTTGATTCAGGTGTGTTTGATTAGGGAGAGGTTGAAAATGTGGACTGTTGGTGTGCCTTCAGGAACAGGGTTGGGAAACACTGGCTTACACCATCCAAAATAAATAGTTATCCAAAATGTGCGCCCGATAGCTCCGCCCCTTCCGCTACATGAGCAAACCTGCAGTCGTTGAGTGTGTAAACACGTTAAGTGTGTACACACTTCATTTTACCGGCTGAATGAGTGCATCATCCAGGTAATTAAAGTGCACTTATTATTTTTAGAGTTTTCAGTGTGGACGCACTACTTACAATATTTATACTACAAAAGGGCGTGGAATAGTGCATACATATGCGATTTGGGACGCAGCTTGAGTCTCTAGTAAATCACTCACTGATTTAAAATATATTTTCAGAGTGAGGCTGTTTTTCAATTCCAAGAACGCAGAGAACAGACTTGCGTTCTTGTGGAGTGTAGTTAATTACCTCAGAAGAACGAACTCGGGAGATCGCAAGAACACAGAACGCGTCCTGTGAGAAATGAGATGCTGCGTTCTTCCCTGGTTCTTCTTGATGGTCTTCCTGGTTCTTCCTTGGCACATTTTTAATAGACCCACACATTACAGCATTCATACAGCGATTTATTGTTTTTCCCCCTTTTCCCAATATATACTATGCATAAAAACTGTACAAATATGGTTGCACAATAAGAATAAAACAGATTTTAATATGAATTTCAGCAAATTAACACCCTTAATGTGGTTATGTCCTTATTAAGATTTTCATGGTGACTTTTACATTCACCGTTTTATTTAGGAAAACTCCTGAGACAAATAAGCAATATCACCGAACAATAAATGTGTATAAAATGCAGTGCTTCCCACCTCTTTTATTCAGCTGCAATGACTTCTGGGACTTCTAGAGCGATGATATGTTCAGAGTGATCTGTTTAGTGAGAGGCTGCATCCGAAATAGCATACTACTCAGTAGGTACTGCATTTAAATTTAAGCGTACCACTCAGCCATTAGAAAAGTATGTTCTATACAGTATGAATATGAGCAGTATGACTGGAACTTGGACGTACTACATCCGCCATTTTGTCATTATCATGTTACCAAACCACAGTTGCATTGTTTCACTCCCATTCATGAATTCTCTCGTGGTGCATTATGGGATAGTGTAGCATCCATCCCTTGTGCACTTCAGAATCTCGCTGGAAGTAGTAGTTCATCCAGTTACTTCTCACATACTGTTTTTAGAATAAAATTTAGCTCGCATACTGTTTTTAGCATCTATATAGTATGGAAGTATGCGATTTTGGAAGCAGCGCTTTTGGAGCTGCGAAAAGGGGCGGGATTAAATAAGATTATTAGACATTAAAAAAAGCAAGCGATTGCTCCATGTTTTAAATTTCTGTCCAGAGAGGTCATGTTTTGATCCTCAATCTCTCACAAAGTCAAGTTATGCGATTTTCGAAGTCTATGGGAAGAAAAGTCAAGTGTGACCGCAGCTTTACTTAGACTTACCTTGTTATCTTGATTGTTTTCACCTGTCTCTCATGTGCTGTGTTCTTATTTTTTTGTTGGTTTGTTCCATGTGTGTTTTGTCTTGCCTGTTCTCTTGTCTACTTATTGTTTGTAGCTACTGCTTTCTTTTGTTTGTTCCTAGTTTATACTTAATTTTGTGTTTGAATCTTTGTCTTGCTTTTATCATTAGAACCATTTTTTGGGGTTTTTTTTTTTGTTGTTTTTTGTCAGTCTCAGTCTTGTATATGTAGTTGATTATTAGTTGTCTTTTTGATTGTTTTAAATCGCTCTATAAGATTTTAGAAGTCTTTATTCCAGTTTCTGTGTTATCCGAGTCAGTCTAGTTCTCTTTCTATTAGGATTTATATTGGATTTCTCTTGGATTTGGTTTTATTATTTTATAGTATTGCTGCCTGTTTGCTGTCCTGTCTTCTGCCATATACTTTCCGGTCTTATCCTGTGTCCTGACTTCCCTGGCCTGCCAGTCTGGAGTTTACATGGTTTCTCCAGGCTCTGGTTTTGACCACTTTTTGCTTCTCCTGGCTGACTGTTCATTTTGGTGCCACCTTGTCCCTATCACTGGTTTACCTGTGTTATTGCCCCTACTGTTTGGACCCTGTCATCCTCTTGACTGTATACTTGTGCCCAATTCTGTCAATAAACACCTTTTGTATTGTTCATTGCTCCAACTGGGTCTGCTTTTTTGCAACCAACCATGACAATCATTCACTTATTCAAATGATCTCTTCAGAGTAAGTGTCCTATAAACAACTCACTGATTCAAATAATCTGTTCAGAGTGAGTCTCCAGTAAATCATTGACTGATTCAAAAGATCTGTAATATCGAAAAGGAGGACTTTATACTTTTAATACAGCAGTTCTCTAAACTGGGGTGCGCAGTCTGACCACCAGTGGTGCGCGAGAAAATGTTTGTAATGGAAAATTGTAACTTTTATTATTTTTATTCATTTATCTTGGTTAAACTTCACGTCATACTGTATGTTTGAGCAAAAGAAATTCCCTGAGAGAGAAATAAATCCCATTACAAATTGTAATTTAGAACCTATGCATACTCCCTCATCCCGCGGTTTCACGTCTGCATCACAATGCTCCGCCCTTTCACATTAGGCCAATAGTACATTAGTAATTTTTTTTTCGCTTCCTGTATTCATCAAATTAGACACCTGGTTAAAAACTGGCACTTTAAAGAAGTCAAGTGACAGTAGGGATGAACCATCTACATCGGCCTCTTCTATGCAGATGTGCAGCGGCCTTGAATATATGAACTCGGAGGATAATGAATGAGGTGAAGAGGCGCAGGTGGGAACAGAGAAATCCAGTAGAGATGTACTGATAAAGAGAATTAGGTCTACTTTAAAGAGTGAGAAAATGTCAAGTAAGAAATGCAAATATAGCGACAGTTACACTGGTTTTGGGTTTACATGTATTGGAGATGCAGAAAATCCAAATCCACAATGTGTAGTCTGTGGTGAGGTTTTAGCTAATAGTCTTAAGCAGTCTTAACAGTCTAAAGCCCTCATATATGGTCCGGCACTTACAAACAAGACATGCCTGTAAGTTTTTTTTCAAAGAAAATTGGAGGCACGAAGGAGCAGTAGCTTTCATCCGAAAAGTTGCACCATCGGTTTTCTGGGTACACGGCAGCATCCACCAAGACGATCTAGCAATGAAAAACATGCCGGATGAATTTTGTCTACTTAATGACGCTGTAAAAATTGTCAACTTCATAAAAGCTTGTCCATTAAATTCACATATTTTATTATTCCTAAATATTATTTTAGAAATTATTTTATTATTAATAATGAATACTATTTATTATTTTAATCACGTATACAGAAAATATGTGTATTTTGTTATTGTTGTTAAAAATGAGTTCAATCCGAAAAAGGGGTGCTTGACACGTGTCAAATATTAGAAAGGGGTGCACACAGCAAAATGTTTGGGAACCACTGTTCTAATAGAACAATATTTTATTATGGTGTCAGTACTTTTACTTAAGTGGCTAATTTGTGTACACTGTAAAAAAAGATGGGTTCCACACAATCCCTTTATGTCCTCCCAATGCAAATTGATTAAGTTAACTTAATGTTTTTTTTTTTTTTACAAATTTAAATTGACTGAACAGACAATATTTGAGCTGTCCCCCGAAAAACCTCAAGAATTGTGTTTTTTGAGCTTATTTTAAAGAAGTAGTTACAAAAACCAGCAAAAGAGAAATTCTGAGTGTGCACTGTTGCTGAAATGCACTGGTAATTTTCTGGCAAGACATTATCAATTTTTTCATTGATTTTCTGCGGCCTGCTTTCCATTAGTGAAACATTCAGACATAAGACATGACATAGACATAACCATGGAAGAAGAAAAAAACAGAAGAGGTTTGTCACCTCCTGAAGAATGATCATGCATGGCTATAGGGGCTGTTTGAGGGCTACATTACTTCACACACCCACACACGCATCTAAACATGTTTGCGTCTGAGAGAGATTTTGTACTTCCATCCTAAAGCGCTGTGTCTTCATCTTATAACACACTTGTGTGACTCACATTGGGTGCCCTGTGGAAAGATCTGTGGTGTCCTGAAATAACCAAGTGTTAATCTTCATAGTACCGAGTGCTTTGAGGGCCTGGAGGTCAGATCTTGTGTTACGGGCCTCATAAAGTGCACATGAGCTTCACTGAGGATGACAGAACCACTGCTGGATCGAGATTTCATGACCTCACAGAACAAAGACGTTAGTCAGGGTTAAGACAAGCAAACTGGCCGGTTGATGCCCTGCTGATCACATGGTGCACAAATTCATACTGACAGGATGACTAATCAAAACTAGCTTAAACACACACACACACACACACACACACACACACACACACACACACACACAGTCTAGACACTAAAATGGGTATGGTCGCTGCAGTGCAAAAAACTAACTAAAAAAATAATAAAATTATTAATAATTAAAATAATTATCATTTAATTATTAATTAAATTAAATATTTAATTATGTAATAATTTTAATATTCTATATATTTTTTATTATTTATTGTAAGAAAATACAATTACATTTAACATTTAAAAGGCAAATTATAAAATATAACATTTTATTTATTTTTTAATTATTATTATTATTATTATTAAGTATTTTATTGCAAGGATGAGTAATTATCCTACACACATACAGTATTAATACACGTCGGCAGCTAGCTCTCTGCAACTCTCACATGGTCACCCACTGAAGCTAAGCAGGGCTGCACCCAGTCAGTACCTGGATGGGAGACCACATGGGAAGGTGGTCTAGGTTGCTGCTGGAAGTGGTGTTAGTAAGACCAGCAGGGGACACTCAACCTACATTCTGTGTGTGTCCTAATGCCCCAGTATATTGATGGGGACTCTATACTGCTCAGTGAGCACTGTCTTTAGGATGAGACATTAAACTGAGACCCTCACTCTATGAGGTCGTTAAAAATCCCTGGATGTCCTTCAAAAAAAGAGTAGGGGTTTAACCCCGGCATCCTGACCAAATTTGCCCACCGGCCTCTGTCCATCATGGCTCCCTAAACATCCCCATATCATAATTGGCTTCATCACTCTGTCTCCTCTCCACCAATCAGCTGGTGTGCGGTGCGTGTGGTCTAGCGCAATAAGGCTGCAGTCACGTCATCTAGGTGGATGATGCACACTGGTGGTGGATGAGGAGTTTCCCCCCAAAAAATGCGTGGAAATAATTAATACACATGTGTTTGTTTGTTTATGTGGTTTACAACAGCACAAATTTGCATAATGATGTGTGTATGACAATGTTATGAAGGTATTGGTGTAAAACAATGTTATGAAGACATGTCTTGTGTCTTTGTAAATTAAAAATCATAATGGGAGTTTTTATATTTGCCACAGGTTTCCTGTGAGGTTTGGGTTTAGGTTCAGGGGTAGGGGTAAGGTAATGCAATATAATAAGATGTATTTACAGTATAAGATAAGATACGCCTATGGAGAAAAACCATGTCCCTTAAACCACATGTACAATTATGTCTGTGTGTTTACTACTATTTTTACCACATACAGACTTTAGGATTGTAATTCTGTATGGCCATATAGAGCTCTTTGATACACTCATTGGGATTTCTTTATTATTAGAAAACTTGTTTTAACACATTTGAATTCTTTGTAGTTTTAATCTCTTATGCATCTGTGTTTATTTGTGCTTATTTATGCATTATATAGATGCTTATTGATGTGCTTAATTTAATTTTTATTTTGCACCAACCGTTGCATATACGTCTTGGAAAATGCAAATTGAAATACAGAAATATATTGCCATTTAACATCTTGCATTGCCATTTTCCATATTACATTTCAGAATTAATTTTGCAACTCATATGCTTCCATATGTGCTATATAAATAAACTTGCCTTGCCTTAATTACTACAGAAACATGCTTAATAAATAATAGTGAAAAATACCAAAGACTCAAATTAATGAACTGAGTTTAAAGTGTGAAAGCATTAACCATTCATTCTACAAACCTGGGTCAGTTTTCTCCTCCTCTGTTCTGCTGCTCATTAGAGAGACCAGTGGAGCACAAAGATCACAGATAGTGGAGCTGAACAAGCCGAACACACTGACTAAAATACCAGAAACCTGTGAGGGTGAAAAACATTACTGATGATACACTTTCATTCATACATCTCTCATTATATATGATAAAAACAAGCATTGTTAAGCATATTGTGTTACAGTTTGCTTGATGACTATCAAACTATTAGACCACACCTTTAAACAACATATTTATTCAGATTAAAGGCTTTGAAATGATTACTGTTAGATACTTATGAACAATACATGATGTGAGACGTTCAAAAAGGTAATTCACCCAAAAATGTAAATTCTGTCATCATTTACTCATCCTTTACTTGTTCCAAACCTGTTTGATTTTCTTTCTTCTGTTGAGCACAAAGGACAACATTTTGAGGTAAGCTGGAAACATGAAACCATTGATGTCTAAAGTATTTGTTTCCCCTAATGGTTACAGTTTTTTAGATTTTTCCTAAAAAAATCTTCTTTTGAGTTTGCTAGAGTAAAACAAAAACAATAGTTTGAAACCACACAAGATTAAGTAAATGGTGAGTTGATTGTCATTTTTGTGTGAACTATCCTTTAAACTCTTGTCTTTTCCAATGATATGCACACTTATATTCAACATTGGGAGTAACGCATCAAGTAACGCGAGTTACGTAATGATAATACTTTTTTAATGAGTTACTTAATAAAAGCATTACTTAAAAAAGGTATCTATTTCAACCATTAACCCTGCCGGTAATCCGGAGAATATTAAAAGCAGGTGAACACAGCAGCACACATATAGGCAAAGTGTCTGAATGGTAACTAACTCAACTGATCAAAGACAAAGTCCACCATTCTCCAATTCTCGTACAGCTCTCCCGACAAAAATGCTTGCTGCACACAAACAGCTTTGCTGTATCAGCCCCGACAGCATTGCAAGGAGAGCCATGCAAGAAAACCCTGTGAATTATGGAAACAAACATATACGACCCTTCGTAAACAGCTAAATACTGCGTGCCGTGCGTGGACGTGGTCTCACCCAGTCATCGGGTCTCACAGCTTGGCAGGTCTGCCTTGCCTTCGGAAAGCACATGCTCTCATGAATAATTAAGAAGCAGGGTCTTCTCATAGGATAAGAAAACTCAACTATGAATAATAATGAGAAACTGACGCATCATCACTGGACAGACAGATATCGCTACGCCACCAATTTTGATCCTGCTCCAAAAATGTATATACCAGGAAGATGAAGATGAAAATTTACCAGTTTTCCCCACAATTAAAGCTGACAGGTGCTAACATTGTCTTAATGGATGCGCAACACACACAAATCTGTAAAAAGGGTTTCTTGACCCTTCAATAGACAATGATTTTATGGAACTAATAAGACAATAATTTTAAAAGTAGCAAACAAATTGCTTTAAACTTTTAATAATCTGTATATACACTATGGCAGAGTTTCCCAACCCTGTTCCTAAAGGCACACCAACAGTACACATTTTCATTCTCTCCCTAATCAAACACACCTGAAACAACTCATCAGAACATTGGAAGAGACTCCAAAACCTGAAGTTAATGGGTCAGATGAGGGAGACATCCAAAACATGAACTGTTGGTGTGTCAGGAAGTTCTCAAAAGATAACATTATCCTATACATTATTGCTTTTTCATGTTTTTGATGTTTTTTGATTGTTTTAAAGGTAAAAGAAGGTATAGCTTAGACAGGGCATTGTTAATTGCAGAGCTCCATTTTTAAAAAATTCAACAAAAAAAAAAAAAAAAAACCCTGCAAGTTCTGAAAGAGATCAAGTCTCAGCTAAAAGAAAAAGTTACTCAAAAGTGAGATAACACATTACTTGGCATAAAAAAGTAACACAATAAGTAACTTTTTTTTGAGAAGTAACTTAATATTGTAATGCATTACTTTCAATAACTTTCCCTAACACTGATTATATTTAGAGGACTGGTTCTGTACAGTTCTTATAGCTCCCAATTTTACAAATGGATAGCCAATGACTTCCATAGTATTTCTTTACTACTATGGATGCCACTATAGATGTCTTTCAGCCGATTTGAATGTTATCAGTCGATTGAATGGCTGTTATCAGTGGATATCAGCTGATAAATATGGGCCAGTATAGGGGCCTTCTGCGCCTACAACTATTATCAGAAGGCTGTTATCATCCATCCACTTGGCTTATCAGCTATAGATCACATACGGCTGTGGCCGAAAGTTAACGATAAATATTTCTATTATTTATTACATTTCCATTTATTGTATTTTATTAACGTCTACCCCTACCCCAACCTTAAACCCAACCATCCCAGTAATGTAAAAACAGACCTGGATCTGGAGTCTTCTCTATTAGTATAGCTGATTAACCATGTGGATGAATGATAACTTTCTGAGTCCATATCCATCAGCTGATAACCAATGACAATGCACGTTCAATCGAGAGATAACATTCAAACCAGGTATGTCTTTACAGAAGAAACATTAAAGGTTTAAAACCACTTGAGGGTGAGTCAATTTTTATTTTTGGGTGAATCCTTTAAAACATTGCACATTTTGAATAATTAAAACTAATCTGATCCCCAGTATAAAAAAGGATGCTAACCCTATAGCATGCCATCTTGCGATCTTTAATCTGTTATTTACTGCATCAGAGATATTTGCTATATTTTTATTCTTCACTAAAAAGTTCACAAACAGAAAAGCAAAGAGAGCAAAACAGAAATGAAAAGCCTTCATAAAAACGTGACTTTTTTATTTATCTTTGCTGCACAGCCAGAGCCCGCATGACACATTGTGAAGTTAATTTAATAAAGTTAGATATCGCTATGGCAAATATTAGTTCAACGAGTCTCTCGCTGTTTCCCCTGGAGAGCAGAGGGTAATATTGATTCCCTTCTCTAAGTGTTCATGCAGGTGTGAAACTGTGTCTAATCAAAGCATTCAACCCTTTATCCATCCTCTCCTATTCCATTTGTTTGCATTAATGTCTGGTGCAATCAGCCCTGAGAAAGTGTGCTGAGATCCTTTTTGCGTGGGCACGTGTGATTCTGCTTCATTACGGGTTGATATTTTTACGCATCCTTAAGAACTTTGTCTTGGGACCCTGCTGCAATTACTGCAGTGCTCTGCTGCATTTTGAGGCGTAAACAAAACACAAATGACTCCTTGAGCCATAGAGCATAATATGAGAGAGACAAAGAAATGTAATATCATTAAAAAAATCTATGCAGAGTGAAACTGTAGGATAGTTCGATATGACGGTATATATCCTATTGACAAAATACTGTAAGAAGTCTACTTTAATATTATTCTCTATCGTTTATTTTGTGGTGTCAAAAAATACATTTTTTATGGTAAACTTAAAAAATTTTGGGTTCCACAAGAATCTTTCATGTTGTCCCAACACAAATCGATTAAGTTACCTTAATTGTTTTTACAAATTTAAGTAAAATGAACATAAAACTATTCAGTTTTTACCCCCCCCCCCACCCCAAAGAAAACTTAAGTGTGATGGTTTAGCTCATTTTAAATATATTACTTTGACCAAGCAGAAGATTTTTGGAGTGTAATATATTTTCACAATTTATATGAGCGCAATACTGCATGCCAATAAAGGGATACAAACAGAAACATGGATAACAGCATTTAAGCGCATCGTAAGTTGCAATCTTGAAAATACAATGTTTCCATTTTGCTCATTGTTTAGTAATATTTCTTATTTTTATGTTGGACTTTTATCATTACACACAAACGCTGCTTGATCAAACTATTTATTTAACATTAAATTGAAACAAAGTTTTTTGGCACAACTTAATTGTTTTATGTTTAATCTACTTAAATTTGTAAAAAATGATTAAGTTAATTTAATCAATTTGAGTTGGCACAACCTGGAGGAATTTTTACAGTATAGTTTTGAAAAGTGTTTTTTAATAATATCTAATTTATATTTCAACATTTTTAGTCAATCGTTTTCCCTGAAGATGCAAAGGATAATCAAATACATTTCTTAGTACTTAAAAGCAATGTAAAAAAGATATATTCCTTTACATGTGGTCAATACTGTATATAAATTGCTAAAACACTAAAAAAATATTTTTGTTGCTTGCAAAGTTTACATAAGTAGATTTTACATCTACTTATGTAAAATGAGCTGAAGTAACACAATTCTTGAGGGTTTTCTTTAGGACAACTTAATTGTTTTGTGTTCAATCCACTATAATTTGTAAAAAAATATATATATTATTTTAAAAAGCACCTATGATGAAAACCATCTTTTGTAAGCTGTTTGGACAGAACTGGGCAAAGGTATAGTGTGTCCACAATCATATTGTGGTGATATAAAGACAATAATTAAATAAAAATTTCCTGACGTTAAAATAGGATCAAAATCCCTTCCATTTTGAGGCCCACAGCATCGTGACAGAGTGCTGTTTCCTCACCCACCAAATTGATTGACAGTCACGTATTACTGTTACATGTCTCTGTAATAACGCGTATAATCATATTAATAAGTCAGGACGTGCGCAGATCTGTTGAGCTTTCTGTGATCATCAATCATCATCAAATGTGATCAAGAATGAGTTTTACAAGTTTAAACCGTTTTTAAAACAGTGCATGTTTATAATGAATTACAGCGATTTTCACCATTTTTACTTTATCACCACAGCCACATGGCAAAACACAGCCAGAGGCACACTCTGACAGGCACGTGGGAATGGTGGGCACAGCTACATTGTGTTCAGAGCAGAAAATTCCAATTTTCTGAAAGGTATAATAAATAATCTGATGGGTGTTTTGAGCTGAAACTTTACAGACACATTTTGGAGACACAAAAGACATCTCTTAAATCTTAAAAAAGGGGTTAAATAGGTGTCAATTAACTAAACTGATTTGTGTTGGGACAACATGAAGGAATTGTGTGCAACCCAGCATTTATTTACAGTGTACACTGTGGGTTCCACACAATCAATTTGTGTTGGGGCAACATAAAGAAATTAAGTTAGCTTATTAGTTTTTTACAAATGTAAATGAATTGAACATAAAACAATTGAGTTGTCGCAAAAAAAAACTCAAGAATTGTCTTGTTTAAGCTCATTTTACATAAGTAGTTTGAACAAACAGCAAACCACATTTTTTGAGTGTATACTGTGATACATATTGATATCAGGATATGAGATACCTTATACCGTGATATGTGTTGGTGTGATGGTGTCATAACACCCAGTCCTAATATTTATGGTAATATTTTGTTTTGATTTTGATTTAGGTACCCAACTTCTTTGTCATAGGAGCAAAAACAGGCCATTTCCAGCCTGATGAGCTCTTTTTATCAGTTCATGCCCCTTCAATCATCACTAATGCATTTCATTCTATTAGACTTGCGTACCATAACAGAAGATTACGCTCCTCTTGATAATTGCTTTGTAAAGTTGATTGAGCTCGTAATTCATTTTCGAGTCTCACCGGTTGTTCTTCATTCAGTGGCTGAATGGACAGAATCCCCTCTGACTTCTGGTTCGAGGAAAACTAAAGACAAGGAAAATTACATCTGGGATAGGCAATAATGGTGGGTGATAATGGCCAAGTAAACACTCACAGCTTTTCTTAAAACACGTATGCAGCCATCGAGGGTTGAACCGGATCAAGTGGTGACATTACCTGTAATGGTTTGCGATCGTGTTCTTTAAAGAACTTGTGTGTGTGTGTATGCGTGTAGGAGAGAAATAAACACTCTCAGAAATGGAAGTGTCTAGATTCACCTCCTACTCTCTGGGCAGAGCCTCTTTAGCTTCTGATGGCTGCACTATTTTTTTTACATTCCAGGCCCATTTTCCTGTGTCAAACGCACATACACACACATACACGTTCAGATGTACACTCGTAACCCATGAGCTCAAACAGCAATCCTGGAAACCTTCACAGTAATGTACAATCCCACAGAAGTCAGGAGTGATGAAGAGGCTTGATGCTCCAGGAAAGAGAGAGAGAGAGAGAGGGAGTAAGAGAGAGAAAGAGAGCGAATCGATCTCTTTAACTGATCATGGGGCATGATGAATCTTGGGACGGTCCTCAGAGAGACAGTGCTCTTCTATGTTATGGTCACTGCAGTGCTGCTGCTGCTGGAGACAAAGAAAAAAATAAGCGAACTGCAGAAGAAAGGAAAGAAATGTGTAGGACAGATTTATGATTTTCCAGCATCAGTACTCAACGCCGTCAATCAATAAACCACCCAGAAGGAAGGCTGTGCAACCTACACTGCCAGAAGCAATGACAGAGAAAACACTTTTGAAAGCTATATTCAATACACACACACACACACACACACACACACACAAACACGTACACACGCACAAAAGGTTTGAAAAATATAAAACACAGACATGCAATTTTAATACTTATCTTTTGCCCATGTTTTCCACATTCATTCAGTTTTTTTTTGGCTCAGTCCCTTAATTAATTTGGGGTCACCACAGCGGAATGAGCCACCAACTTATCCAGCATATGTTTTACGCAGCGAATGCCCTTCTAGCTGCAACCCATCACTGGGAAACACCAATACATTCTCATTCACACACATGCAATTTAGCCTACCCAATTCACCTATACCATGTCTTGGGACTGTGGGGGAAACCGGAGCACCCGGAGGAAACCCACGCAAACACAGAGAGAACATGCAAACTCCACACAGGAACGCCAACTGACCCAGCCAAGGCTCGAACCAGCAACCTTTTTGCTGTGAGGCGAACGTGCTACCCACTGCACCACAGTACAGCCCATGTTTTCCAGATAAATTATGATAAAGAGCACTTTGAAAATTTAATGTAAAATTTAAACAACATGTTTCTGATGTGTGCTTATTACATATAAATAATAAATATAAAATGAATAAATAAATCATTCATTCATCCATTTTCCTTCAGCTTAGTCTCTGACTCATCAGAGGTCACCACAGTGGAATAAACCTCCAACTATTCCAGCATATGTTTTACGCAGCTGATGTCGTTCCAGCCGCAACCCAGTACTGGGAAACACCCAGACACTCTTGCACTCATACACTACGGACAATTAAGCTTACCCAGTTCATTTATAGCGCATCTATTTGGACTGTGGGGGAAACCGGAGCACCTGGAGGAAACCCATGCCAACATTGGGGGAGAACATGCAAACTCCACACAGCCGGGACTCGAACCAATGACCTTCTTTCTGTGAGGCGACAATGCTAAACATTGAGCCACCGTGCCGCCTACTGAATAAATAAATGCTAATTATAATTAAGAAATAGGAATCCCGTGGGAACTATTTAACACTAAAGGAATACTCTATTTTATTATAATATTTGAAATTATTATAAAAATATTTGAAGGGCAAAATGTGAATAATTAAAATGAGAATTATTTGTATTTTGGGGCTTTTAATATGTCATCAAATAATTCTTCTTGTGAATGTGCCTGACAAGATTTTCTGATATAGCATAACTGAGCAGACTCCATTTTAAAAAATAATATTTTTATCCATTTCTCAGTGAATATAGGCCATTGCCATATTTTGGTGCATTTAAACAAAACAGATTTATTAAACAGATATATTTATTAAAATAATATTTTAGTCACTAAGCATATTTAGAAATTGAAAGATAATACAATTAAATTCAATGTGTGTGTATATATATATATATATATATATATATATATATATAAATTACAACCTACAAAATTTCAACTATATTTTTGCAATTTTTTTGCTTCTCTTGATTTTTCCTCTTTTTTAAATTTGTATTTAATATTTTTCTATAACATATAAATTTGGGTGTACTAGTTTATAGACCGTTATTGTAAGTTATTTTGTTAGATAAGCTCCAGATTTGGCTTCAGTGCTGACTAATGTAATGTAAATGCACAAATAAAATGTTATATAGCTTCCTATTAAAAATATGAATTTAATAATAAAGTAATAAACAGGAGGTTAATAATTCAGGGGGGCTAATAATTCTGACTTCAACTGTACATACATACATACATATATAGCCTATACATGCACAGTACACATATATACATTATGTAAATGCAAGCTATTATTTTGGATGCGAATAATCTCTTGCCAGCACAAATGTATATGTACTAACAATGGAATTTAAAAAATCTCAATATAAAAGTCTTATTCTAATAGCTGTATACCTCAAGAGAATTTGTCTTGTTTGAGGGCAAGTAGTTATTTTTCCTGGAGATGAAAAAGAACATTAAGCGAAGGTTTTGTGCAATGTAAACACTGATTTCCTGGGGAAACACTAGCATTGATTAAGTTTTTGTGGGGTCCGGTGAAACACCTGCAGGGAGAGTGAATGTGGGCACAGGTGGCCGTGCTGAAGACTGTCATCAGCCTGATAGATCACATCATCTACCTGCTCTTTAGCTGTTCGGGTCATTAAACACAAATTGCCTGCAGGACAAACCACACCCACCATCAAAGCTCATCTGACAGCACTGCGGCGCAGCAGGTGTGGAGTCAGCACGTGTGCCAAAAGAAAATCACTTCCTCCTTTCCAATACAAAACATCCTTCAAAAAATAGATTCACTTAAGGCCAAACACTGCAGGCAATAACACCTTTTTCACATGCATCTGTCAATTTTCAGACTTCAGGGCTTTTTGGCTTTGTATTTTTTCAGTCTAAGCTATAAAGAAAACATCTGAGACACATTTGAGCATTTATTTTGTTGCACTTTATCAATATGTGCCTGCAGACTTCAGTTACAATACATAGTTTTAACAGCCGTTTATTCAAAAGTATTTTTTTTCAGCTTTAGTACTATTATTTTATTCATATCTGAATTTTGAAGGTTCTTACAGATGGCTTTCTTCATAATTAGCCTGATTATAAATAATATTTTAGTCTACATCTAAAACAGCTCTACCTTCTAGCTGTTCATAATATTTTCAGAATTCTGAACTGATGAAAGAGAAAACCTTCACTCTAATATGTCAAAAATAAATTCATAAACAAGAATTTTAAACCTGACTTCATCCAGTGTTCAAATATTGCTGCTAGTAATGAAAGAAGGCGTCATTTTATATATTCAATTTAAAAATATATATAAACCTATGTAATCACAAAGTAATCTTACAATTC
Organism: Danio aesculapii; assembly: GCF_903798145.1. Taxonomy (NCBI): domain Eukaryota; kingdom Metazoa; phylum Chordata; class Actinopteri; order Cypriniformes; family Danionidae; genus Danio; species Danio aesculapii. Next base: position 30,349,276 of record NC_079451.1, read on the forward strand.
TTAATGTAATTGGTGAACTGGGAAAGTATAGTGATAACTAAAAGCTTAAAATGGCATTTTTTGATTAAGTAATGTTTGAGTCGACTGTCTGAAACATAATCAAAGACTATAGAATACACAAGACGTGTCACTCGTAAAGTTTTGAATGGGGAAAACTGCAACGGTGAATATGACGAATGAAGCCCCGGCTACTAGTACAGGAGGCAATCTTCGATCGTTATAGACTGACAATTCTCTGGAGGAAAAGCTCGGAGCAGACGTGTGCTTTTACGTCGGTTTTTGTGGTCAACAAACACACTGGAATTTCAGCTAATACTTGTAATACTTGATAATGTATGACACAGTCATGAATGGGGTTGGTGTCATGATCTCGTTCTTTTTGAATGTGCATGCGCATTAGCTTGGGCATCCTGAAAAAATGCAGATTTAGTTTGATTCGAACATTTAGAAACAAAACTTATGAGACAGATGTTGTTTAATATTATTGGTGATTCCAAATATGTAATATAATCATACTGCCCAAAAGAGCCATTTCAAAGATGGCCACCGAGTGAAATGACTTGCCTTAAAGGGACTGTGACATAATTAACTTTTTTTAATATGGTAAAGAAACAAAAATATTTTCATGACTTATTGATCATATAATATTTGAGTGATATTTTTATCCAATTCACCTGCAGTGTCTTCATCAAACTAAGAAAATATTTCTTACATAAGCTGGTCTCAGGCATGTAAACCATCTTTAACACCATTGGAATCATTATTCATTTTCTTTTGGGCTTAGTCCCTTTATTAATTTGGGGTCGCCACAGTGGAATGAACCACCAACTTATCCAGCATATGTTTTACGCAGCAGATCCCCTTCCAGCTGCAACCCATCACTGGGAAACATCCATACACACTCATTCACACACATACACTACATTCAATTTTAGCACCCCCAACTCACCTATAGTGCATGTCTTTGGACTTGAGGGGGAAACCAGAGCACCCGGAGGAAACCCACACCAACACGGGGAGAACATGCAAAATCCACACAGCCGAGGCTGGAACCAGCAACCTTCTTGCTGTGAGGCGATCGTGCTTCCCACTGCGCCACCGCGTCACCCATAATCATTATTCATATATCATTAATCAAGTCTCTTAAGTTTTGATAATATTATTAAAATTACCAATATATATTTTTTTCTATACATTTTTTCAATATATATCTTTCTGCTCCATCGTAAAAAAAAAATTCAATTTCCACCCTAAAGAAAACATGGTGAATGACACGTTCTATGGCAAGAGGGGAATGTATTATCCCTATACATAAAACCTCTTTTGGTCAATCTTCTTTTATTTAATAAGCCACAAATCTATGGAATTCTCTCCCAACAGAAGTAATCACATGTACAAATTATGAGATGTTTTCACGCCTGACTAAGAGGTGGTTTTTATCAAATCAAATTTGTACACACTGAGTGAGATATTTTGATTTGTCAGTGTTTTAGTGTGATCATGCCTGTATGTTTTAAACCGACTATTCAATTAATTGATAATTATTGTTTTAATTTTTACCTGTCCAAGAACTGCAGGTGGAAAATGCTACAGCCTGGCACAACGCATCTTTCCTTTTTGAGGTTAATGTAATTTTTGTGCATGTCCCTGTAAATAAATTAATTACAAATTACAAACTTTACTCAAGAAACGAATCTTGATTACAGCTACATTGCAAAACTTGTTTCCAGTCCAAATATCTAAAAAAGCTAAACATATTGTCCTGTTTTAAGAAATACTGTCAAAAATTAAGCGAGTTTTCCTTTAAAACAAACAAAAGCAGAATCAGAATCAGTTTTATTGCCAAATGTGCTTCACACACAAAAGGAATTTGTTTTGGCTACAGAAGCTTCCAGTGTACATAAAGTGACAAGTGACCAACACAAAATAAATAAATATGAAAAATAAAAAGACGATAAACATTAAACAGAGATGCAGTTCAAGAGTTCACACTTAGCTGATGATTAATTATAAGCTTGTTTGGCATGCTGTCCCGGGAGAGAGCCCTGAGCTCATAAGATCCTCGAGCCCGGGGCTCCTTCCCGTTGCAAGGCGAGAGGGGAGTTTGAGCTCAGGTAGATCTCGAGAACTCCCCCGCTGTAACAACCAATGAACAGCCAGTGATTGCTCTTGAGAGATAACCATTTACTAGGAGCATGTCTATAGTGCTGGTTTGGATTAGTCAATTAACTTATGTTGCATGTTTTTTGGACGGTGGGAGAAAACCCACGTGAGCACGGGGAGAAAATGCAAACTCTGCACAGAAATGTCTGCTGGTTTGGTAAAGCCTAGAACCAGAGACATTCTTGCTAAGCACTGGGCCACCGTGTCACCTATCTAGGAAGAAGGAGGAGTAGGGGTGGATGGGGGATTCTTCAAAACGAAGATAGCGGTGGTACGTAACCTAGGGTATTTGTAGTAGCTTAGGAGTTATCTGATTGGTGCATTGAGAATTGGATAATGCGGATCCAGCCGCTAGCAATCATAAGCACGTGATCCTCTCGAAATTAGTTTATAACTAAACAAAAAAAAATCTGGATGTTGAATTGTGTGTACAAATAATCTGTCAATAAAGTAAGCTTAATAATAATTATGTCAATGCGAAAAACAAAATTATTCAGCTTATCCCATTGGCAGATTATTTAGCTTGTTTTGAGGAAAAACTAAATTTGGCATGCTATTTCTTAAAACAAGACAATATAGTTGCTGATCTAGAAAATGCTTCAACAAGACAAAAACAAGACACAAAATCATAGTAACAAAGACATTTTTTGCAGTGTATAACCACATTTTATGCTAAGCTCTCTGAATTTCACCATGTGCTGCTAGATGAATAGCGGATGGTTTGAGAGATCATATTGGATCTGTTCGTTCCTCCCTGCAGAGCCGAGAGCTGCGCCACCATCCATCTCTGCTCCTCCACAGATATTTCTCATCAGAATTAGTCATGCAGCCGCACTTGCAAATCTTGGACGTCTTCCACAACAAATGTCATCATCAGACGTACTGTGGCTTTGCTGTCGCCTCATATCAGATGCAGCAGGACAGTTTGAGAGCTCCAGACTCAGACTGGAGGCTGGAGTGACGTCAGTTTTCTTCTGGACTGCGGCTGTTGTTCTGTGTCTTGCATGAGAGCATGTGGATGTGGCTTTGCTGGCTCAGGTCCAGTGACTGCTTCACAATCAGCCTGATTTCAGAGATCAGCCACTGCAGAATCCTCTGGCTGTGTGGATTTGGGATGGATTTATGGATGGAAGTTAATGGTATGGTTTGTTTAAGCTAGTTATTAAATTCAATTGATCTTTATTTCTATAGCACTTTTACATTGTAGATTGTGTCAAGGCAGCTTAACAGAAGATCTAGTAGATTGAAATTTAAACTTTTTCAGTCCAGTTTTTAGAGTTTAAGTTCAGATTAGCTCAGTTCTGTGTGGTTTTCACTGCTGAAAGTCCAAACAGTGAAGAGCAAATCCATTAAGGCACAGCTCCACAAGTCACAAACCAAGCAAGCCAGTGGCGAGGAACAAAACGTCATCAATTGACAAAAGTGAAGGAAAAAAAACCTTGAAAGAAACCAGGCTCAGTTGGGCAAGACCATTTCTCCTCTGGCCAAACTTCTTGTGCAGAGCTGCAGTCTAGGCGTCAGGGGCTGGAGAATGCTGGATGTCCATTTTGGAGAAGATGCAGGTGTAAGGCACCGGCGGGTGTTCAGGCTGACCCACCAGATCGAGACTCGTTTGTCACTGGGTCTTTCAGGAATCAGTCTCATGCTCTCCATGAGAAGTTATGTATTTAAGAGTTTGAATAGTTGTAGAGACTTTGGAACTTTTATTTGATGGAGGAGTGGAGACAGGATCAGAAGCTGCTTGTTAATTTGCATCTCCAAAAATGACAGATATATGATACATGAATAGGATATTTAAAGCCTGTTTTACCATTTTTTATGATAAAATTTTTTCTATTTTATTGAATTTTAATCTATTTTAAATGTTATCGCATTTCACATTTAATAGTTGATTTTGATGATAATTGAGTATTTAGTTAAAACAATTATTTACTTATAATTTAGAATATAAAATAATGTATTTATAATATAATATTATAAAATAAAATAATATAATATACTATGGGAAAAGAAAATGAATGAATGAATATACATATATATTAGTTATAATATTTATGTTTGAGAATTTGTATAAGAATAAGCTTAAAATAAATAAATAAAGCCAAACTTATTGTTTTAATTGCATATAGCTATACTAATAAAAAAAAGAAATGTTTTCACACACATATTTAAATGTAAAATATACAGTATATGTGCGTCACAATTACAAGTGATCCAGACATTCATTCACTTTCACCCAGCACTACAATCTGTCACCATATGGACTACAAATCCTGTCATGCACCATACACTCACATCTGTTCCATTTTTTGCTGATTGCTAACACACAGCTGATCTGTTCAGAACTGATTACATAGACTTTAAAAGCATCACAGACACACATGCCAGTTGCTGAGTCTTGTTATCCTGTATTGTGAACATAACGATGCGTTTCCTTGGCCTTGTCAACCTTTGCTTTGTTCTATTTGTTTAAGTTGCTTGCTGCCTGCATTCTCCTGTTTATTGACCACGACTCTGGATACCCTGCATGTATATGTTTGCCCCTGTTTTGACCATTACTTGCCTGACCACTTTCATAATAAACTTGCATTTGGATCCTCAACTCCGTTGTCCAGCGCCTTCACATAATAATGTGTGTGCAAAAATATCATAAACATCTGAGTGACTATTGTATAAATAAAACACACTCTGACTTGCAGATGAATATCGACTGAGATAAGAATCTTATATAAAACAGTGGAAAGCTGTCAGCAGTGTAAACACACACATTCAGACTCATACAGACTCTCTTTTACTATAGTCTTTATATTGTTTGTGACACAAACAGTTCTGCAAGCCACAGGACAGGAGAACTCACACACCCACAGAAACACACGCACACGCACACACACGCGCACACACACACACACACACACACACACACACACACACACACACACACACACACACACACACCCTCCCTCTCTCTCTTAGATGGAAAATGCTAATGCTTGAACTCTGCAGATGTATCATTTCCTTGCACATAAAGCCAAGAGTTTCCCCTATACTGTAACAATGCTGACAGTCTCAGCGCAGAGCTGGAAAAACACATTTTCTCTTTGGCACACTAATAAATGGCCAATATAAAACTGCATCCCCTGAGGACGCAGAGATGACTTGATGGAAAGCAGAACACAAGAGAAGTAAATACACCTAAATATATATATATATATATATATATATATATATATATATATATATATATATATATATATATATATATATATACACACACACACACACACACACACACACACACACACACACACACACACACATTAATATCAAGACCCTGCACACAAAAGCTTTAAATTAGTCCTAAAAGGTCCATACTGGCCACTAACCTTCAGATAAATCAGCTTCCGCAAGCCAGCAGCCCATAACGTCAGGATGAGCCATGGCTTTAGAAGGTTAAACCAATCATTGTCAGGCTTTATCACCTAATATACTGCTGGTTTCTTAGACTACACTGTAAAACCCACACTTCTTCCTCCAGTTTGACTTGCCAGAATTAGTGTTTACTTGATTTCCAGATATTCAGTGCTAATCTTGCCTGATGGACATTCTTAAAGCACAATTATATAGCAAATGTCTTATCATTTCTGGAATACTGCTTATAGTACTTTATTTTTATTATAGTACTTTAAGCTGTTAAATGCTTGGTTGTAATCGATAGACGGATGTTCTATGGTGTGCAATTATTTTCAAATAAACACACAGCTAAAGTAGTTCCAGCAATGCAGGTGCTGACCAAATCAGTTTCATATCACTTCGCCAAATGTCCTTACCGATTAAAAGAACCAAAAGCCATGAATACACTCGGCATGCAAGTAAATATTTTAAACGACAGGATAAAAACACTTGTCGCAAAATGATGTTTTGTTATGTACGCAAAGCACATAATCTCTTCCTTCAGCTGTCTCTATCATACACATATACACACAATGATGAATTTTGAACATCTGATGACCCCTCTTGGTTAAAATATAGCTAACAACTGAAAACATCTGTTATAAATTTAGAAAAATAATCAAAAAGCAACCAAATGTAATCAGCTACATGCATGAAGGGCTTCCAACTGTGCTTTTCTTGAGGCAAATAAACTATTAGAAAATAATTAGTTTCACTATTAGAGATGATGCTGTCGAATACTGATGAGATGCACACACTCACGCATACTTAATTTCTCTCTCTCATTTATAACTGCTATAATAACTGCACTAGCCAGCATATCAGTGGCTACAAACTCTAAAAACCTCTGTGTTGTGGAATTAGTCTTGGGATGAGATGAGTATTTAATAGAAATGAAATCAAGATTAAGTAAGATTCTCATGCACATCTTGTCAGGGAAACACGGCTCTGCGATTAGTAGTAAGTCTCCTCGGAAAGCCAAAGGCCGCTCTCACATGAAATCTGCAAATATACCACAAAGAAGACACAGGGGATATGATTCTCTTGAAATTCAGGATCATGCAGATTAAATTTACAGTGATGTTTTAAATTATCAGTGAACTATGGCTCTATGTAGTAAATGCTGCTCCATCTGAAAGCAGCTGCTGGAGATTTACTACTGATTACAGAACCGTCTTTACTAACAAAATAAGCATGGTGAGCAAACATCTGGTACTATACACACAAAATCATTATAAAAACAAAAGTTTCATGAGTTCACCTGCTCATTCAGTTGTGATAGATAATGGTAAACAAACTTGGCTTGCTGTCCTCAAAGAAGGCTCAAACCTCCTGTCACTGAAGCTCATTTCATGTTATGAATTCAAACCCCCACTATGAGTGTACTTCTGTGCTAAAAGACAAACAGGAGGACAAAGGGAATCCGGAAATTGTCAGCTGGCAATTTTTGATAATTATTGACCTGGCGGAATGATTAGGCTCCTCCCAAATCTATGTTATGAACTTACTTCATATAATGAGTTGTAACTGTATTATAAAAGGAATAATTGATTCCAGTCTATTGAATTACAAGGATATTATGCACACCTAGAGGTAGTGATGCAAGTAAAACCTATCACCAATTATATATAGTCTACTGTGTAATGTACACATTTTTTGTATGCGTGGAACAGCTGGATTACCAGCTACTTTGTCAAACTGCAGTACATAACAGAACACAGTGCATATTAAAACTATACTTCAATGCACTGGCATGCTTACAAATAAATTTACTCACCCTCACATCATTAGAAACCTATATATCTTTCTCCCTTATGAGAAACAGATGGTTTGGACCCCACTGATTTTTACTATTTGGATGAAGAAGAATTTGAACAGATAGAACTCTGCTGTGTATTTTTACAAAAATAATAAAAAACTGAACATGAGTTCTGCAAACAATTCATACTATTATAAATTTCATAAAAATTTAGCTTAAGTACCAGATTCTCACTATTACTGGCTTATTACCTGACAGTTATTAATATTGGCAACAGTCATTTATTAGTACATATTAGTACTTACAGAAGTACATATTTTGGATAATCTTATTCTACATCCCTAATTCTATCTAATACATAAACCTAACTACTCCTTTATTAACAATTAATTAGCAACAAATAAAAGTTTATTGAAGCAAAAGTAGTTAGCGGTTTATTAATGGTGATAATTGTACCTTAAATAAGTGTGACCCTAATTCTAATAGAGTTTATAGAACAAAAGTAAATTTACTTTACTACCATACACTTTAGTACTAGCGATTTTACTCTACTATAAATACCAAATTTGATCAGTATTTATTGAATAACTATACTATTTTTGATGGTGTCATTTAGTTTAGCATGGAAAAGCATTCCTGAAATCAGCTGAACTAAGCAGTATATACATACACTCTGTTCCATAAGCATTAAGACAGGGCTATTTTCACTTCTAGAAAACACATTTTAGCTTCTCTTCAGCAGTGAAGCTCACTCTGGAGTCACACAATGTCACCATCTGTCACTCATGCAGAAATGCACACACACACATGCCACACATGCACTCACACACACACACACACACTCTTATCACTCTGACACAGAGATGTCAGAGCAGTCACAGCAGTTAGGAAAGGTCATGGCATTCACTGTATATCCAGAGTTTCTTTCAAACCGCAGTCAAAAGTAGTAAATTAGTGAAAAATGCATTTGCTATTAAGCCAGACGTTTCTAAAGAGTCATTTTCATATAATTGTCATTATTAAAATGCTTCTTCAGAGGTTCTTTACATAACTTTTCTTTTACACTTGGTAACCTGGACCTATATAGATAGATATAACAAACCCTGACACAATATTACAATAATAATCCTATTATTGCACCCGGTAGGTTTGCTTATCAATTTCACTGCATTAGCTTACACTCAGTTTTGTCAAGTAAAAACATTACAAATACCTAAACTACTGTAATTGACTAGTTTTTCTCAGGAATTGTAATTTACTAAGTAGTTTTAAAAATGTATACTTTTACTTTCCCTTGAGCACATTTTTAGTGCTGTATTGGTACTTTTGTTCCCTAAAAAAATCAGTCCTGTGATTCCTGTCCAATCAAATCACACATCAAAGGTAAATCACATCATAAATCTCGACGTCAGGCCGACGTCAGTGTCCAACATCCAACTTAAAATCAACAAAATATCAATGTCTGATGATGTTACCGCTTGACTTTGTGTGGACGTTACCACTATGATGTCTATCAGATGTTAGATTTTGATTGCCATATATGACAAATAAATGTCAGTATTTGACGTCAATATGACGTTGGTCTAAGATGCTGGCTCGACGTTGGATTTTGGTCACTTTCCAACACAACCTAAAATCAACCAAATATCAACGTCATTTGACGTCCTAACTGGACATCAAAATAAGATCGTCCTTAGACGCTGGCTAGACATTGAATTTTGGTCACCTGATGTCACGACCTAAATCTAACCATATTGTTAATGTCTTATGACGTTGTGTGGCTGCTGGGCAATAACTAAATGCACTACAGACTGTTACATTTACACACATCCACAAATTACATGTAAATGCATCAGCTTTTTACAACACAATACTCATGAGTACTTTTAAAAGGGCTACTTTTTACTCTATACTTTTTAGTATTTATTTAAACAAATACTTTTACTCTAATTGCACTACATTTTTAGGCAAGTAATTGTACTTTTACGCAAGTATGATTTTCAGCACTCTTTCCACCACTGTTTACGCTACATTCACACTGTACGTTGCTTGGATCATAAGATTTTTAAAATCCATTTATCATCAAAATTCAGCACAAAAGTATCAATATTTTTACAATGTCTAAATCACAATTTCATATAACTTCTCCAAGTAAAAGTGATTACTTTTTACAATTTTAAAGTGTAATTTTCACTTCCAATGTCTAATGAAAATAGTAGTCTCTGGGTAACTTTGGACTACTCATTTAAACATACTTTGATTTGGGACACAATATTCTGTTTTACAATACTCTTGGATGGATGGAAGTATAATACATGACATGGAATAATACATGAAAATATTGCAGTCTGCTATTACTGTTCTAGTTGTACCTTGGTAAACTCTGTAGGCATGCATATTTATAGACTGAAGATGTAATAAGCATATATACAGGGTCCAAATTATACATTAACAATCAAGTTAAACCTTTTTGGTGATGTTAATTTGTACACCTGCTTCAATAAATGAAAATGAATGAATTTATTTAAATTACATTTAATTTATTAATACATCATATTGAAGTTTTCAATGTTTTGAGGGTAATTTAGAGCCACACTTTACAATAATGTTTCATTAGTTAATGCACTTACTAATATCAACTAATTATTAATAATACTCATACAGCGCTTAATAATCTTAGTTTAACAATTACTAATGCCTTATTATAATCCAAATTCATGCTTTTTAACATTAGCTAATGCACTGTGGGCTAACATGAACTAATATTTTAATAATGTAATAAATGCATTATTCATTGTTTGTTCATGTGAGTAAATGCATTAACTAACATGATCTAATAAAACCTTATCATAACCATTTTTTGTGTATTTTGACCAACAGTACCCTTTGATTAGCTATTTTAGAGGTTACTGTAGGCCAAACTATAAAATGCACCTAATTTTATTTTACTTTTAAGCTATATGTAAACACAATCACCTGTTTTACAAGAAAAAGGGTCTTGCAAATATTTACAATGTCTATTGGTGGTCTAAATTTGCTGATTTCAGACTGTTGAATGACATTTTCTCCCATAGACTGATTAGCATGATTAGGCATTCACAATGGCATGGACCTTTATAAGAGTGGTCAAATGTAGTGTATTAAATTATCTACAATTTTAATTATAAATATTATCATTTAAGATACAGGTCAGATGTATCTTAGGGGGAGGAGGTCAAGTATTAATTAGTATTAAAGTATTAATTAGTATTAAAGTATTAACTCCCCCCTCTTGTAATTCGCACACTGCATGTATATGAGTTTCTGCAATTTACTTGGAGAGGAAAACTGTATTGTTTTCAAGAATGAATGGCCAAAGAGCACAAAGATTTGAGTTTTAGTTAGAATATGATGTTGTGCTTAGTTTCAGATAGAAATTGTGTTGATGTAAGCATAGTCCATGATCTTCCATTACCTATAAAACAGAATCTTCATTTATCATCACATTATAGAAGCCAATAAAAAAATATTAAATGATACTATAATCTAATATTGCTTATAGAGCTGCTTACCAAAAATAATTCCTTAACCTGGAATCCCCTAAGAGTGACCTAAATGTTAAAGGGCACAGCGGTCATGGCTTATGGTTTGCTCCTTTGGGGATAAAGCCAGAAAATGGAAAACTACCAGTGGATGATTTTGTTTCAGAGACAATCGTTCACGCAGCATGAAGACGACTAGCTCTGCTGCTTTTATTTTTCAGCATGGTGAGATTTCAACCTGCAGCTCACATTTCACTCACGTGAGCTGATAATAACGCAGAGCTTGATGGAACAGATGCATAGTTTCCATCCCTCGCGTGATACATGAGATGAAACATCGCTAGTTTCAATCTGCTGACAGTTACACGCAAATGAGACTCAAGTATAGACACAGTAAACAAAGAATAATCAGGGTGGCCTATTAGTGAAGATTAACACATGCGCACACACACACACACACACACACACACACACACAGACAGACAGACACACGCGTGCACACACACACACATACCCATACACGTGTTTTTCCATCATGCTAGGCAGTTTCCATTTACTATTGCATGTTTTTTTTCCTTCTGCTTAGCTAATGATGTTTTAGCAGGTTTTTATATTCATAAATATTGGGTTTTATTGGGTAATAAATACAACATAATAAGATGATTTATTATGTAATAAATAATAATAATGTTACAAAATAATATATACTTTTCATTTAAATGTCATAATATAGAACTAAATAGTATAGAATTAAATAAAATATAGAACTATAAACTAATATAGAATAAAAAAGCATTATTGATGATGATGATGATAATAATAATAATAATAATAATAATAATAATAATAATAATAATAATACTAATAATAATAATGATAATGGGGCGCAGTGGGTAGCATGATCGCCTCACAGCAAGAAGGTCGCTGGTTCGAGCCCCTGCTGGGTCAGTTGGCATTGCTATGTGGAGTTTGCATGTTCTCCCCGTGTTCACATGGCTCACATATGCTGGATAAATTGGCGGTTCATTCCGCTGTGGCGACCCCTGATTATTAATGATATTAAGCCAAAAAGAAAATGAATGAATGAATGAATTCCTTCCTAATATTTTTAAAAACATTTCATGTGTTAGTCTGCTGTATAGCAGTATAACACCTCATCAAGACAATCAAAAGCAGAGATTGATCTCTTAGTGTTTGCTAACCCAAAAAATTATATCACAAAACCGTGCTCCCCCATGAACACTAGCACCTTTTACTGCTGAAGTCAAAGATGTGAAATGAGAGTTATTAAGGGTTCTGAAGCACCTTTCCCAGCATCTCTCAGCCAGTAATCTCTCTATCCTCCATCAGCACGCAGAGGGTCTGGACATTCGTCTGCAGGAGCCATTTATTGAGTGCAGTTGTTTAGCCTGGTCCTGATAGCTTTCTGCAGGAGCAAAAGCTTGTTTCTCTGCAGAGGCCCACAGAGGTAAGAACAGCATTAGAGACGTGGAGCGGTGAATGTCTTGCTGAATTGAGAGGTGCTTTAATCTGCTCTAGTTTAATGGTGGAAGGCTGAAGGTGAGCTGGATCCGTTCCAGCTCCATAACTAGAAAGCTGCTGGTTGAAATCCTTGATGAGGATTATAAATCCCTCACTGAACTGCTTCAGCCTCTGCTAACATTTCTTTGGTTTTGAAACACAACTAGCTTCAAACAGGGTTGCACAATTATTATATTATGGCCAATTACATTTTTTTTTTAATTTCCCAAATGATGTTTAACAGAGCAAGTAAATTTTCACAGTATGACTGATAATATTTTTTTTCCGCTAGAGAAAGTCTTATTTGTTTTATTTCAGCTAGAATAAAAGCAGTTTTTAATTTTTGTTTGAAAACCATTTTAAATTAAAAATTGTTAGCCCCTTTATGGTATATAATTATATACAGAACAAACCATCATTATACAATAACTTGCCTAATTAGCCTAACCTGCCTAGTTAACCTAATTAACCTAGTTACGCCTTTAAATGTCACTTTAAGCTGTATAGAAGTGTCTTGAAAAATATGTAGTAAAATATTATTTACTGTCATCATGGCAAAGATGAAATAAATCAGTAATTAAAACTATTACGTTTAGAAATGTGTTGAAAAAAATCTTCTTTCCGTAAAACAGAAATTGGGGGTGGGGGGGATAAACAGGATGGCTAATAATAATTCAGGGGCTAATAATTCTGACTTCAACTGTAGATCCTAAGTTAAGTTAAAGTTTAAGTTAACTTAATAGTTTTTACAAATTTAAGTGGATTAAGGAAAAAAAATCAAGTTGCCCACTCCAAAAAGCTCAATTTAAATAGGTAGATTGAACAAACAGCATATGTCATTTGTTTGAGTGTTAAAAATGTACACTAATTCTGCAAATGTTTCAGCAGAATAGTGCTCTTTCTCATACTTCAGCCTCCACATCAAAGTTCCTGAAAGTAAAGAAGGTCAAGGTGCTCCAGGATTGGTCAGCCCAGTCACCAGACATGAGCATTATTGAGCATGTCTGGGCTAAGATAAAAGAGAAGACATTGAAGATGAATCCAAAGAATCTAGATGAACTCTTGGAGTCCTGCAAGAACGCTTTCTTTGCCATTCCAGATGACTTTATTAATAAGTTATTTGAGTCATTGCAGAGATGTATGGATGCAGTCCTCTTTTTCCACTGCACCATGACTTTATATTCTATACTGTGCATTATTTGTGTTAAGTGACAAGACTTTTGTCTAAGCAAAGTCAGACCTTACTGTCTTAATTAAATAATAAAAAATTAAGGCATGATCATATTTTGTTTTTTAGAAGGCCTTTGCCTTTCATATAAGCCACTTCTGATACCAAATGATCAACTACAAGTCAAGTTATTATTTGTTGTTCCTAAAACCTGGATAGGCAACAAGCCTTTTGTCAGGTTGTTTATTATGCGCATAGACATCACCTTTTTGAAACAGACACTATATATTGTATAAATGCAGGTTAACTATATGTGTACCATCCACCATATAAACAACTTTTTTTGATTTTGAGTGAAATGCAATAGTGTGCACTTTTTGTAAAGCTACTTTGGAACAAGTATTATCGTGAAAAGTACTACACAAATAAACTTGGATTGAATTGAATTTAGATCAAACAAAGTAAAAAAGAAAGTCACCTTTAACTGCCGCTTTCTTCAGTGTTCTATGTGATGCACTCCTCTCTGCAAAAACAAACACACCAACAATGACGATGCTGAAATTTCAATCTAAGCGCATTTATAATTTATAACCCAAAGTCTTTACGCTTAACTGCTAAATGTTTGATTGTGCTTTCATCAGCATCAAATTCTTTCACATTCTCCTCTCATGAAATGGCTCGGCATTAATAATTGAATGTAATTACAGAGGTTTGAAGGTAAAGAATGGATTTCCACCCACTCGTTTTGCAACAGGTGTCCATGTGACGTTTTTCCCTGGAAGGGCTTGTGGACTGAGTTTAAATTTTTAAGTACTTTCCTGAGGTGAAATAAATCTTATTCTGTTGTGATCTCTCACAGCTGATGAGATGAGGGGACAGAGTAGAGAAATGACTCTTCCTGTTATCATCAATAAGTTCATCAATACAATTGCAGCAAACGATGAGATTACACACACAGACACACACGCACACACAGACACACACACAGGCTCTATTATGGTTTAAGAAAAAAGTATAATAAAAAAATCATTATACATACCCAAGGGCATTTAACAGTCAGGTACTTTAATTTCTTACTGATGTGAACTTGTAGTAAAGATGACAGTACTCATACAACACTTATTAGCTGAACATTTTAATAAATGACAATTTACACTGAACATAAATAAATATAACAATAATTAAAGCAAACAAACAAACAAACAAAAAAAAAAGAAAATAAATGTACACTACCTGACAAAAGTCTTGTCAAATACCGAAGTTTTAGGAACATCAAATAATAACTTGACTTCTAGTTGATCATTTGGCATCAGAAGTGGCTTATAAGGCAAACGCCTCTAGATTACGCTTTACCAAAATAAAATATATTCATGCTTCGATTTTAAATTATTTAATTAGGACAGTAAGGTCTGACTTTGTTTACACAAAATTCTTGTCACTTAACAGAAATAATGTACAGTATAGTATATAAAGTCATGGTGCAGTGGAAAACGAATTAATATTGTGCATGACTCCCATGAGCTTGGAGGACTGCATCCATACATCTCTGCAATGAGTCAAATAACTTCTTAATAAAGTCATCTGGAATGGCAAAGAAAGCATTCTTGCAGGACTCCTAAAGTTCATCATGTTCAATAATGTTCATGTCTGGTGACTGGACTGGCCAATTCTAGTGCACCTTGACCTTTGCTTTCAGGAACTTTGATGTACAGGCTGAAGTATGAGAAGGAGCGCTATCTCCTCTGGTTTGAAATGTAATGGGCAGCACAAATGTCTTGATACCTCAGGCTGTTAATGTTGCCATTTGCTCTGCAGATCTCTTGAAGGCCCCCATACTGAATGTAACTCCAAACCAAGATTTTTTTTACCAAACTTTACCAAACTTGACTGATTTCTAAGAGAATATTGGGTCCATGCGGGTTCCAATAGGTCTTTTGCAGTATTTGTGATGATTGGGATGCAGTTCAACAGATGATTTATCGGAAAAATCCACCTTTTGCCACCTTTCCAAATGATCAACTAGAAGTTATTATTTGTTTCTCATACATCTGGGATCGACAACAAGACTTTTGTCAGGTAGTAAATTGAGATCAAGTTCTTCAAAATCTTCACAATCCTCTATGATGTCTTCATTTCCAGTGTTATGAATATATTTCTGAAAAAATTAGTGCCATTTTTACTCTGCAGATCATAAATCACAGCACCTGAAAACCCCATATGAGTGTGAAGTTACAATGTGTCTCCCTCATTTGTTTAGGTGCAAACAATAATGTTAATGAAGGCCAAAAGTAGCAAAATAGACAGTATGTTATACAGTTTACTGTGTTAAACTGTGTAAAAGAAAAAAGTGAAGTTGTGTGGTATCTTTAATTTTTTTGTGCATAAACCCAAGTAATGATAAGGTAGAAACATCTCTGTTAAAATGTATAGATATTTTATGAAGGAATTAAGAATTTTAAGAGAGTTTTGACAGTCTGTATAGTTGATGAGCTGCAGGTGCTTTGTCAATTACTGATTTGAAAAACAAAAAGGCAGGAAAACAAAGAACCCTAATACAATTTTAAATAGGATTATTACTATCAGAAAGAAAGTGACTAAGTTTACATGGACATCAGTAAACAAATTATTTGCCTTAATCTGAATAAGACAATAATTCGATTTAGGTGTTTACATGAGTTGCTTTTTGAATGCTCCTTTCATGATCCCTTTTACATGTTACAGCACATGATTCAATTAACGTCATTACGCTATTCACATTTCCTCAGGAGTTTCATGTTATTTCAGGTGTTTCATTTTTAATTTGTCGACTTTAACTGCAGTTTGGCACCTTCATTTCATTCAGGAACATTTCATGCATGTCCCTCTATGACAAACGAGATATTGGAAATCCTACACGACGGTAATAGTTTGATTAAGGTGTTTACATGTCTGCACTGCACTTTAATAATGCGACTAAAATCGGCATACTCCATGTATTAATTCAATTTCTGTTTAGTTTGATTATGACTTTAGTCAGATTAAGTGAATTATAAATTGCTGTTTATATGGTAGATACTTAATCAGAGTATTGTCTTATTGGTGTCCATGTAAACGAACTCAGTGTTGACAGTCTGTATAGTGGATAGTTGTGCTTCAGAAAACCAGTAACGAGCTGCAGGTGTTTTGTCAGTTACAGATTTAAAAACAAAAAGGCGGGAAATAAAGAACCCTAGACTCACATAAAGTTCTCCAGAACAATAGATTTTAAAATAGGACTATCGCTTTGTGAAAGAACCTTTAAAGAATCATCTTTTAAGAGTGTACAGTGCACACCCCATTTGTACCTAATTAGCTATCAATCTACCCTTCTTACCATACAGCCACCTTCCCACCTGTCCATGCCTACAGTATGCGGTCATCCATCCCTTTATTCACCTGTCTGTCTGTCAATCTGCCTCAAATCCCCAAAAGCTATATTTGCTCAACCAATTAGGAGTTTGAGCCTTGACTACCTTCTTGTCAAACCACAGGCAGAGCGTCAATGTTTGAGAAACCTGTTTTCATCCATACGTCCATCTATCCTCATCCATTCACGATACTGTTATCTCTCTCAGTAGCATGTGTGCTGGAGCTTAACCTAATGTTTCAGGTCAATAGCAGGGCTGCAGGGTGTCCATCATATGGATATCTGTTTGAAAACATTATAATTGTTCATTTAGTGATGCTAGCGCTGCAAAAATGGCACCGTTGAGCTTTAATGAAACAGTCTTCAGGTCAGACCTTAACAGGAGGTATTCATTAGCTCCTGGTCAAGTGGAATTGGGCCAAATTATCTAGTCAGCTCTCAGAAAGAAAGGACAGAGCAGCAGGTAATGAGGTCAGGCATGTGCGGTCATGGTGCTCGCAGATGGATAGATTCAGATTTCAGCACTCACTTAACATTTTACTGCTGCGGGGGCTATGAAAATCATCTTAGATGCTGAATTAATTAGATCAGAGTCCTGCTCTCATCCTTCCCTATATATGCAGCATTATAGACATGATGGAAATATATACCACAAACATAGACATTTTAATAAATATCTATCCGTTCATTTTTGGCAGCCTCTGCAGTTTCCCTTGTATGATTTTTGTATTTGTATGTGCAAATGTCTGACAGAGAGATGTTTTCAGCACTACTACAGCTGTTTCAACATCTGCCAGGGCTCATTAAAAACCAAGCAAAGTCCCTCTTTTCTCTCTCATGGGGAACCCTGTGAACCTACTGCAAGTAAAAGTAAAGACAGAATATACTGACAAAGTATAAACATTCATTTAAGGCATGGATTATTTTTTTGCCCAGAAAAGACATTCCTCTTTATCGCCCCCTGGAGGAAGGTGCACAACAGCAAAATGGATCATCCATTGCATTGTTTTTCAGCATTTTCTGATTCATACCATCAGTCAGTATCATATTGTTTGTGAGCTGAATAACACATGTAACGTTGCTAAATCTTGAACTTTAGCAATCTATATTTTGGCATTATTTATTTAAGACATTTTAAACAAATATGTAATAAAAAAATGCCAAATATCTAATTATTTATACATACCACAACTGAACATCATTTAAAGAACACAGTTTTTTCCCTCATATTTCATAACTGGACATTAGCAGCTAAATTAGAAATGTAATATTACTAAACTATATTTTCACTTTATTTATTAAATACATTTCAATCTAAAATTTACTTAAAATGCTAAATGTAACAATTGGTAAATAACTGGCTTTTTTTCCTTGTGCAATGTTAATATTCATAAAATGTTTCTCTATTTATACGTTTACTTTATAATCCCTAGAATACATTAATTTAACTACACTACCTACCAAAAGTCTTGTCGCCTATCCATGTTTTAGGAACAACTACTAATAACTTGACTTCTAGTTGATTATTTGGTATCAGAAGTGGCTTATATAAAAGGCAAATGCCTTTAGATTATGCTTATTTTACCAAAATAAAATATGATCATGTCTTGATTTTTAATTATTTAATTAGAACAGTAAGGTCTGAATTTACTTACACAAAAATCTTGTCACTCAACAGAAATAAATGTACAGTATAGAATATAAAGTCATGGTGCAGTGGAAAAAAAAAATTGTGTATGACTCCAATGAGCTTGGAGGACTGCATCCATACATCTCTGCAATGACTCAAATAACTTATTAATAAAGTCATCTGGAATTGCAAAGAAAGTGTTTTTGAAGGATTCATCTTCAATGTGTCCACCATCTTACCCCAGACATGCTCAATAATATTCATTCATATCTGGTGACTGGGCTGGCCAATCCTGGAGCATCTTGACCTCCTTTGCTTTCAGGAACTTTGATGTGGAGGCGGAAGTATGAGGAGCGCTATCCTGCTATTTGCCCTCTCCTGTAATTTGTAATGTAATGGGCAGCACAAATGTCTTGATACCTCAGCCTTATGATGTTGCCATCCACTCTGTAGATCTCTTGCACGCCCCCATACTTAATGTAACCCCAAACCATGATTTTTCCTTCACCAAACTGATTTCTGTGAGAATCTTGTGTCCATGTGGGTTCCAATAAGTCTTCTGCAGTATTTGGGATGCAGTTCAACAGATGATTCATTGGATTAATCTACCTTCTGCCACTTTTCCAAATGATCAACTAAAAGTCAAGTTATTATTTGATGCTCTTACAACTGGTATGATGACAAGACTTCTGTCAGGTAGTGTACAGTACTTTTAAGACACTTATATTTATTTATATTAATCTTTTGGCAAGAGAAATGTGTAACAAAATAGGATACAGGTTTGCTGTACCTACAAACTATAGTATTACGCCTTTACTTCCAAACTCCATCCTGACAGATTGCGATAGGAACTTTGCTTCACCTCAAACCCCCCCAGTTCTGGCTGGTGGGAGATAAATCTGCTGTTGTTTACACAGGCAGGAAAGCAGAAGTGAATTTTCAAATTTCCAGATCCCTTTATCCCCCAGGGGCAATGATGCCGTCACACAGACCACAGGGACACAGTCAGTGTCTCACATCACTACACTCAATTTTCCCCCGTCAAACCAACACAGTACGTCTGGTGAATCGGTCAGCGGTGAGTATTGTGAGGTTTATAGGGGGAATCCGTCGAGAATGAGAACCAATCTAAGTAATCCAGCTACGTAATGGGATTCTTGCGCACCACAGTGTTTAAAATTCAGAATCAAATATCCTGCAGATGACTGCACCAGGCTTAGTGTTATTTCATTATGGATGTCTGATGCTGCAAACCTGCCTTTATTTTCATTCAGTGCGAACAAGTTTTTGTTTATGTGCCGACACGTACTTATTAAGACGACTATCAGTTTCTCTTGAAGACTCAATTAGAGTTAATTTACGAGTCAAAAGCTTGTTAAAAATAATGTGCACCTTGGAGTCTTCAGGGTTGATGAATTGTTAATAATAAAAAGCTAAGAGTCTTTTAAAGTATAGGCGCACTGCGATAATCTGTTTAAAGCTGAGCTGGATTAAAGCTTAGGCCATTTAAGAAAGAGAACGAGTTTGAAATTGCATACTACAAATACTGTATAGAATAACAGGACAAGCTACTAAATTTACAGTAGCAAAATGTGAAGCACAATACAAATGGAGTACACTGGAAATCCCAAAATGCTGTGCACCTGACTCAAGAATGCTGAATCAAGCTATAGGATTTAACTTCTTAATAATATTTGATCAGACTGCTAAAAGTTAAGACTGCAGCTCCGCACAGGAAGTTTTGCCAGAGAAGAAATGTTTATGCCCAACTGAGCCTGGTTTCTCTCTAGGTTTTTTTCCTTCACTTTCGTCAATTGGTGAAATTTTGTTCCTCGCCACTGGCTTTAGTGTTTGGACTTTCTGCAGTGAAAATTAAACAACACTGAACTGAACTTCAACTCTGAAAACTGGACTGAGTTTTAATTCGCTAGAATTTCTCTGTTAAGCTGCTTTGACACAATCTTCATTGTAAAAGCACTATAGAAATAAACATGAATTGAATTGAGTTGAGACAAGATGAATAATTAAATGCACTAATTATTAATTTTTTAATAATAATAAATGAATTAGACACAGAGTTGATAAATTATAATGCTGTTAACAACATTTTCCAACAAAATATTTTTTATAAAAAAAGATATAATGCTAAATTGCTCATTCAAAAAGTGCTATTTGCTAAATTAGGCACAGTGCTTTGCATGCACAATTTTATCAATGTAGTTAGCTACATTTTTATAGTATATAAAAGACATTTTTACACAAAAATAGAAAAAAAATGCTAAATAAATATTTAGTTAAATTTTTGGGAAATTAAATATTCAAATGTAATCAAATAGCAACATTGTACTACTTTTTAATCCCCCTTTTAAACACAACTAAGACAAAAATGAACAAATATGCTAGTTTATGTACTGTATGCAATAAGTTAACCCTATCTGTCAGATTAGACAGGAAATATTGCTAAATCTTAATGTAAAATACTGTTCTATGCAACTTTTTGAAAGACATTTTACAGAAAAAATTATCAAAATGGGCGGGGTGGTGGCGCAGTGGGTAGTGCTGTCACCTCACAGCAAGAAGGTCGCTGGTTCGAGCCTTTGCAGGGCATTTCTGTGTGGAGTTTGCATGTTCTCCCCGTGTTGGTGTGGGTTTCCTCCGGGTGTCTCAGTTTCAAGTCCAAAGACATGCGCTATAGCTGAATTAAATAAGCTAAATTGTCTGTAGTGTATGTGTGTGAATGAGAGTGTTTCCCAGTGATGGGTTGCAGCTGGAAGGGTATCCGCTGCGTAAAACATATGCTGGATAAGTTAGCGGTTCATTCCGCTGTGGTGACCCTTGACTAATAAAGGGACTAAACCGAAAATAAAATAAATGAAAATTATAAAAATGGACAATTATTTGCAATATTGGACCCTATTTGCCATGTTTTATATAGTACATGTAATGCTGCTAAATTGTATTAATTAAATCAATGTAATCAATTAATTTTTAATATGACTTTTTGAATTATTTACATAAAAATATAAGAAAAAATAAGAAAAACCGTGTGTGTGTGTGTGTGTGTGTGTGTGTGTGTGTGTGTGTGTGTGTGGTCAGATGAATGACTCAGCAGGGAGTCTCACATATGGCCTTTCTTGACAACTGAATGTGTGTGTTTGTGTGTGTGTGTGTGTGTGTGTATGTGTGTGAGTTTTAAAGGGTTTAATGTCAGCTCTGCAGGTGATATAATGCAGGCAATCCTGTTAAGTGCAACTCAAAGATTCCATTTGGAAAATGAGATGCAACACCACAGATAAGCTAATCGAAATGACACAGTCCTGGCACTCTGATCACTTGTGTCTTCGCTAATGCTGTTCAAAACCAGAGAAATTAAACACATTTTGTTCCAGAGTCTTGACTATATCGATTTTTTTCGACTAATGCCAAATAAAGAGCGTTTTTAACCACTAAATCTCTAAACTAAACTTCAACCACTAAAATGCTAAAACTATTGCTTCAGATCAATCAGACAAGACAAGATCAAGTTACTATAGTATGTGTAGGATACTATTTTAGCTTTTTAATTAATAGTTTATATTAGTTTGCATTTCTAAATGTTCTCTTTTCATTTGAATATCAGTGAAAGTTTCAGTAATGTTGCCGTTTTTTTCAAACATTTTAAGTTATTTATTTTTTATTTGAGTTATTTCACACAAAAAAACTACATGAAAGTAAATTATAGTATTTTCATGGCAACTTGCTGAAATTAAAAATTCATATTTTAAAAAATTACATTTGCTGTTTGTTCAAACTACCTATTTAAAATGAGCTGAAACAACACAATTCTTAATTTTTTGGGGGACAAATATTTTGTTCAATTCACTTAAATTTGTAAAAACTAATAAGCTAACTTAATCCTCCTAATTAAATAATAAATTAAAATAATTAATTAAGGAAAGGTAGAAGAGTCCCCCACCTTACCACATACTAACCCCAGAATACTATAATTTTTGAGTGTGCCTCAGAAAGGTGAGGGGGTTTAACAAACCACCTGTGGAAAACACACTCATTCATCCCAACAGAAACACTGTGCATTTTAGGCCCCGTTTACATGAATAAGTTTTAGTTTTAAAACTACGTTTTAGAACGAAAAAGATCCACATCCACACTGGCATTTCACCTAGCGTTTCTGAACAGATCTCAGTCCACACTATACCGCTGAAAATGCACATCACATCAACGGGTGCTTTCTTAGCACAAAACCCCAGGTGAGAGCAGCGCACGTCAGACAGTTCATCAAGGATCTACCGCTGGATCTAATCTCACTATAGTTGTTAAGCATGATATTTAATTCATCTTGTTGTCTCAATCTAACAACATATTCCCTGACTTTGGTCTTTTGAATCTATTACTTGTTCTCGGGTAACGTGTTTTGGCTGAGCGCAAAGATAAGTTAAAATATTTATATTATGTAACCACGTACACTGATTCTGCACATTTGACTGATTGCTTGCCTTTATTTCCTATAATGTATAAACTTATTGTACATTATACTTTTATAATGGTCATTATTGATTATTAAAACTGATATTCAGCAAAAGAGAGGGTGTGTTTTGTATTTTTACTGAAAATGAAAGGAGGCAGATATGTTATAGGCCATTTTGTTAAAATATATGCATACAGTGAAGATGATGGTCATATAAATATATACACGATGCCTCAACATTTTTGGTCTCTGTTAAGTTGCTAATATCAAAATAAAAATTGTCATTACCTTACATCATGTTTACTATTTATTGTTATGATAGTAATAATGTACAAAGTAGCCATGGTGATGTGAATGATGTTATAAAGTACAATGTTTCCTTTGAAAGATTTACCTGCAGTTTGTTTTCCACATCAAACTTGCGAAGTCTAAACTTACAAAGAAAAAATGTAAGACTGAACTTTGTGTACTTGATATTGAGAAAAAGCCCCAATCAGATTCGCCTCCATTTTCCGCATCCACACTGACACGGAGCAGGAGCATTTTAAATCGAAAAAGTCCGTTCTCTGTTTTTGGGACTCAAAAAACTCCCGAGTAGTATGGATGGAAGGTGTAACCATAGCAAAACTTATGCATTTAAAACAAAGGGCGTAGAATTGGCATGGTCAGAGGGGATGTGTCCCCATCAATATCCAGCAATTACTAAAATGTCCCCACCAATAATTTAATTGCCTTCAAAATAAAATAATACTCTGTCAACCCTTAGTAAGATGTGCTCAAAGGGTTAAATCCATACACATATATAATAGATAACAGGGATAAAATGGTTAAATTGCGTCACATGCCTCTCTAAATTTCATACCTCCTCAAAGTCAGATTGCAGTAAAATGATGTAAATTGACTTTTGCAGCATAGGACATGCTTCATTAAATCTTATTTGTATTATTAAGTGTTTAAAATCTTTATTCAGGGTTTTAAAAGAACGAAACAAAATTTGTGCTGTTCAATACATGCACTCTAGGGATGTACATTTCCACCAATATCAAGAGCAAATCTTCGCCTTTGGTTTTAAAACTAAAACATATTAGTGTAAATAGGGCCTTACTGTATGCAGTGTGTTTACACAGGTGAGTGGGCTTGACAAACCACCTGTAAGCAACATTCTCTCTTTCTCTCTCTCTCTCTCTCTCTCTCTCTCTCACTAAATAAACAAAAAACTCTACCACTCTTACTCTTGCACTAAATTCTCTGAGCAAAAACTGTTCTTTTGTATTACCTCTTCTTGCTGATTCGCTGAATGCCTCTTCAATTGTAAGTTGCTTTGGACAAAACATCTGCTAAATGACTAAATGTGTCAAGATGCATAAACTATAAATTGTGTGCAAGACAAATGTAGCTTTGGTTCAGAAAATTCATTATATGCATGCCACTCTCTTAGGAAGCATTGAGATGAGAACACTTTGTCACTGTTAGCAGATATTTGTGAGTAAAATCCCCAAGTGGATACGTGGTGCGCCTTAACCATGAACTCATTGCTCAGTATGTATTTTCAGAATCATTAAAATTCAGAACCTTATTCTATAATTAAATAAAAATATGGTGGAAACACATTTTGCCCTCCCGCCTAGCTCTATTCAACCATGTTTGTTTATGTATTAAATTGTATTATACTCTGCCTCCAATCTTGACCCTCTGGCCCATTGCAACCGAGGCAACAAAAAAAATTATGGAACTGATCCATAACGAGTCAAAGACTTGATGCTTCATAAATCATTCATAAGCCAAGATTCAGCTCTTTTTCCACTTTTGCATGTTTTCCTTATCGGAACAAATCTCAAGGGTAATCTGTCCTTAACATTCACACACACACATACACAAACCATGCCTAAGAGAAGCATCAGCCATTTTCAGAGCATTTCATCAGGAGGGAATAATGCATTTCGCCCTCTCCAATTGCCATTATATGTGAAAAATAAACCATTACTACCTCATATTGTTGCTTATGGGCCTCGTCTCGCCTCCAAACGAATGTAAATGAATATGTGTGTGCAGTGAATGATGAATTGAGGATATTTTCCTCAAAGAAGCGAAGTTTTATTTGCAGAGAAACTGTCAACTTGGGAATTTAAAGCAGGGTATTATGCTTGGAAAAAATCTATTTTATTTCTTAAGAGGTAAAATATGAAAATCTCATTCATTTCTATCATTTACAACAAGAATGTGGAAAACTATAGTACACATCTCAATAAGTTTGGCAAGCATCCAAATGTTTTCATACGATAAAACAAATACTAATAAAATAATAAAATGTACCACACAAAGCCTAACAAATAATAGAAATCATGATGAATGACATTACAACAAAATCAAGGACTCAGAACATTGTATAAGACTAGTTTAACCCTTGTGTGCTGTTGGGGCTGTTTTCATCTACTCTGGGATGATTTTCAGGCTTAATTTGGCCCCAACTTTCCTACTTTTTTGTTCACAAATCTTATTTTAATACACATTTTGGGAAAATGCTTTGGAATTTAAAAAAAAAAAACTTAACAATACTCTACAAATTTACTATCCTTTTGTTGTATTAGTGTCTGTTTTTGCCCAATGGCTTTGCAATCAAAAAATGTCTTTATAATGGAAGTCAATAGGACAAAAACAGCCACTAACATAATGAAAGAGTAGTCAATTTGAATAGTACACAAAGGTTAAACATTGCTTACAACACAAAAAAGTTAAATCTGAATGTGATCTCATGGCTGAACCACTATGCAGGCGTTTGACGTAAGACATTCGGTAGCCGAGAGCTGCTGTAACATTAGCCTGACAGCGCTAGGCTGATGTATTTAGCTGCTTTAGCTAGTTGGCGTGACGCCAGATATGCTCTCCCCCTGCTTTACATTAAATCCATTAGAGCAGAACATGATTAAACTACAAAATCCACAATGTGCCCCTACTGCATTCGCTCAGGCATTCCCTTGCTCATATAGTGGTTTAGACAAGAAAGGACAGAAAATGAATGAAGGGGAAAAGAGACAGCACTGAAAGAGAGAGCGCTAATTTGAAGCTAACATGGCATTTGCTTCAAACCACACTAACAAGAAAGCACTTGCTGCAGAAATGGACTGGAAGACATTAACAGCATAATATCTTTATATTTATAGTGCTGTGAATATAAAAAATGTTGGTTTTAAAAATGTTCCCTTGATGTTTCCATTAAGTTACATAAAGTTTTGTTTTTAAAATGTCCAAAATGTCTAGTTCAGGGGTGTTATGATCACCAGCAATCTAGCGACTGCAGATCGTTGGTAAACACGCAGATCACTAAAGACTATAAATCCGCCTGTGTATGGACTTCAAGTTCCAGTCATGCATCGCTCACACGCACCTGTTACTCATTCGGTAGATTACACCTCATTCTTGTGATTACAAGATTTATCCAGCGCACACACACACACACACAAACATCAGTGCTGAGTCTTGTTATACTGTCTTTGTGAACATTACAACGTGGTTTCTCTTGCCTTGCTTTGCAGTGTTTTGACCCTCACCTTGTTTTTTTGTTTATGTTGCCTGCCTCTACTGACCATTCGCCTTTGTATTGACCACGACTCTGGATTTCCTGTACACATCTGTTTGCTCCTGTGCTGACTGTTGCTTGCCTGACCATCATACAATGGGGGTTCAAACTCGGTCCTGGAGGGCCAGTGTCCTGCCGAATCTAGCTCCAACTTGCTCCAACACACCTGCCAGGAAGTTTCTAGTATATCTAGTAAGAGCTTGATTAGCTGGTTCAGGTGTGTTTGATTAGGATTGGAGCTAAACTCTCCAGGATATCAGCCCTCCAGGACCGAGTTTGGACACCCCTGGTCTAGTTCTTTAGATGTTTTATTAAACAGATACTTCACTCAAAAAATGAAAGTTTACTAATTATTTACTCGCCATTAAGTGGTTCCAAACATTTATGAGTTTCCATTTTTTGTTAAACAGAACAGGTAGAATACAAAGAGGGTGTTTTGAATCTTAGAGACTTGCAACTACTAACTTCCAAAGAAGGAAAAACAAATAATATGGAAGTCAATGGTTGTAGGTTTCCAAAATAAATAAAAAAAAATCTGAATTATTCACAATTTGGGTAAACTATCATTTTAAGTTTTTCATTTTTGATTATAAAGATGTTATTCAATTATTCATTTCTATCATTTACTACAAGAATGTGGAAAACTATAGTACACATCTCAATAAGTTTGACAAGCATACAAAGGTTTTCTTTGAGGCCATATGATGAACACACAAAGGCTAACAAAGAACAGAAATCATATTGAATGAGATTACAACAAAATTCAAGGAGTAACAACGTTGTATAAAATACTAATTTAAACATTGCTTACAGCACAAAAAAGTTCAATTTAAACTTGATTTCATGGCTCAACCGCTATGCAGGCATTTGACGTGAGACAACTTGTAATCATTTACTTCCAAAGGAAAAACAAATAATATGGAAGTCAAGTTTCCAAAATTAAAAAGCACTTTTTGAAGGCAAGTAAATGATGACAGAGTTTTCAGTTTTGGGTGAACTATCACTAAGTTTTCTTTTTTGATTATAAAAATGTTATGCAAAACATTTTCATAACATTGCAGTCTCACATTAGATTAAAACAGTGATTAAAACATCATTAGATCATTTCATCCACATTATATTAGGTTTGTTTTTCTATCAACATCATAAGAACATTCATGCAGAACAACTAATGTTTAAAAGTTACAAGAACGTTCCAAAAATATTGTTAAAAAAGTTAGGTGACAACATTTGCACAACTTTTAGGGACATTACAGAATGTTCTAAGAATGCTCCCAGTTAGATGGGTGAATGGTTACAATATTTTAAAGTTTCAATAAGTATTCCATAGCAAAAACTAATTTTATTTCATGTTCAATTCAACTCAATTTTATTTGTATAGCGCAAATACAATAAGTTAGAATAATTTTTGCTTCACAGCAGCTTTACAAAAGGTGCACATTATTACATTACAATCAAATTAAGTTACATTCAAGTACAAGTTATTGTATACAGACATCATTAACCTGCAATTTTATAGGATATAGCTGATGTCTATGTGTACATGTTTAAATGAAGTGTATTGTGTATTAAGTGCATTTGTTGTCCTCAAAGTCCTCAATGGTTGGCATTATCACTTCACAGGTCTTGGATTGCTGATTGTGTATGTGATTATGTCCTGATGTCAATTCTCCTATTTTGTAAAAAAAATGAAATATCTATCTGATAATTGTTCACTAGAATATTTCTAGACATTAACATTTTGCACTTTTACATGTTTTCAAAAACTATATTTAGTATGTTTATATTATAAACTATAGTTCAGTATGTTTTTTTCATTTCAGGTTTACTATCCTCATGAGGAACATTTTGTCCCCACGATGTAGAAAAATCTGAACCCACACGTGTAACCGAGCATGCACAGAGGGTTACTATACTCTAATGGTTAAAGGATCTGGTTTTCTGGAACAAAGAATTGTTAGTTAAATTAAGTAGGTGTGACCACAGAAATTGAGAGCTATTGAGATCACTGTTCGGCCTTATCTCCATTGCACCCCTGATCATGGCACTTAAACTCAGACTGCTCCAAAGGGACCATCCCTCCAATTAGTGCACCAGAAATCGCTGTGGATGGCAAGCACATGCTAAATACCTAGTGTGCGCACAACATCTGTGGCCTATGCAGAAAAACCTGATTGATTCATTTAACAGGCCTTCTGTCATTTTGCAGTCCCCCTGGACACAACACTGTGCCTGCTTGCAGCTCAACCCCATTAAAACGACTACTTGCACGACTTCTAGTAAATTAAACGAAAGGTCAATTAAAACCATTATGTAAATTCCAAAACTAGAAGGAGAAAAAGTAAATATCAAAGATGACGACGAACAATTGTACAAGGTGTTGTCAAGTCAACAAAGGCTCAGTTGATGCCCAACGTCATGTTAATTATCCAACAGAGGCTTTTATATTTCAGTAAGGAGTAGAGCATTTGAGTCATCGACGGACAACTAAAAGGACAGCAGCAGGGTTTCCATCACCCTCTGTTAAATTGCATTCTGAAGTATTGCATGAAAAACAATTGATTGAAACACCAAATTTCAGATAAAAATCCCTTATTAAAAAAAAAAAAAAAAAACATTTTTATATGCTTGAGGTGGTTTTGAACTTGGACTTTGGAATAATGGAAGATGCAAATGTATTTGAAAGATTGAATTCTGACATGGTGAACATTACACCCATGTGATAATGCGAGCTATCTCCATTATGCCCTCCTGGTTTACTGTTGATTACTAGGTTACTAATACTACAGTCAGCCACATCTTGACAGAAATGCGCCTAATTCAGATTTGGGATTTTTTTTTTTTTTTTTTACTTTGCTTTTATGTTAAAATGGAAACCTTCTACATCTTGAGATGCCATGATTTTGACTATATTCTTCTCGACACGGACAAAACAAATGTTATATTGCATGTCAATTCCCAACAAAGTATTGCTTGCTATGTTTAATGATGTGCATGATGTCATCAAAAGGCAGAATTACTGACTAACTTCCTGAACCAAGAACGTAAACAATCAATGGCTACTTTGCAGATATTCAATGGTGGCATGCTTTGCAATGACTATCTTGTCATCAGAAAAATCCCCCAAAATGTTCCTGAACTGCACAAAGATGAAAGCATGATCTGTCCATTGTCTTTCTGTCGGGATATCTTGAAGTATTCCAGATGTTGCACTGAATATTGTAAATTGACACATTATATTGGCCTATATTGAACCATATTATAGTAAAATGTATTATATTATATATATTACAGTATTTACAACACTTTCTTGATGAATGCTACTGCATACTTTTAATAGGGAACCGATAAAGTGTAATAAATACTGTAATATCTGCTTTAGACTTTGTTACAGTAAACTGTGGTGTATTGTAATATATTATACCCTATATATGTAGAAAACAAAAGTATTGGGTAATGTGTTTTTATTACTTTAGTTGTTGTATAACACAGCAATGATAAAATGACCACAAAAGGCCAATTCAAGTACTTTACTATAGTATGTGGTTAAATAGAGTCATGTCATGTCATTTTCATCCGCTTATCCCGGGCCGGGTCCCGGGGGCAGCAGTCTTAAGAGAGAACTCCAGACTTCCCTCTCCCCAGATACTTCCTCCAGCTCCTCCGGGGGGATCTCGAGGCGTTCCCAGGCCAGCCAAGAGACATAGTCCCTCCAGCGTGTCCTGGGTCTTCCCAGAGGCCTCCTCCCAGTCGGACATGCCTGGAACTAGGTGGGCCTCTGAAACAGATGCCCGAGCCACTTCAGCTGACTTCTCTCGATGTGGAGCAACGGCTCTACTCTGAGCTCCTCACGGGTGACAGAGCTCCTCACCCTGCGAAGGAAACTCATTTCGGCCACTTGTATCTGAGATTTTGTTGGTAATTTAAATTTTTTCAATTTACAGTAAGTATTTCACAACACATGACACTGTACATTAATCAACATTCCTCAAGAACTTAAATGTAGCCTAAATAGCCCAAAGGCTAGTTTTCATTGGTAGTCCCTTTTCCAGATGTTAAAGGTCTACACCAATAAAGTTTTCCTTCGGCTTAGTCCCTGATTTATCAGGAGCTGCCACAGTGGAATGAACCGCGAACTATGCCAGCATATGCTTTACGCAGCGAATGCCCTTCTAGCTGGAACCCAGTATTGGGAAACACCCATACACTCTTGCATTCACACACACACTCATATACTATGGCCAATTTAGTTTCATTCAATTCACCTATACCGCATGTATTTGGGCTGTGGGGGAAACTGGAGCACCTGGAGGAAACCCATGTGAACACGGAAAAAACACACAGAAACTCCACAAAGAAATGCAAACTGGCCAACTGGACTTGAACCAGCAACCTTCTTGCTGTGAGGCAACAGTGCTAACCACTGAACCACCATGTCGCACTTTAAATTAACAGATTCAAACTATAAACAGAACTCAAATAAGCCAAAAATAAAAAAATAATAATAATAAAAATAAAAAAATAATCACAACAATAGCAAAAACCTATATAAACAACACTCTCACCCTTCAGTGGCGTCTTTCACACAAAAGCCTTTTTTGAGCTTCACAAAAGTATGGTTATATATTATAGAATATAGTTGTCTCTCCAAAAAAAATTTAAATAAAATGCCCAATTGACAACTATATTCTGCTGCTGTGCAAATGTAGCCTTATTTTTCCAATTGTCCGGTTGCTTAATATTTATTTGGAACTGATTTTTACTTTTCAGACTTCTGAATTACAAAAAATTCAGTCATTCATTCAATTCAATTCAATTAATCTCTATTTCTATAGCACTTTATAGATTGTCAAAGCAGCTTAACATAGTTCTAGTAAATTGAAGTCTAGTTTTCAGAGTTTAAGTTCAGTTTAGTTCAATTTAGTGTGGTTTAAATTTAAAATTTTGATTTGATGAAAAAAAAGCTTATGTACTTTGCTTTTGTAGAAATGTTTATATGCTTTTTCAAGTGGAACATGATCCAGAGATCTTTCATGAATAGACTTGAAATTGAAAGCATATAATGCCGATCTTTTGTAACATTACATATTTCTTTTTCATCTTTCACACAAATCAATTGAATGTTTTAATAATAAAAAGTGTAAGTAAAAGTGTATGTATACATAGCCATATACAGTTGAAGTCAGAATTATTAGCCCCCCTGAATTATTAGGCCCCCTGTTAATGTTAATGATTATGTTATGTTGTTATGTTTAACGGAGAGAAGATTTATTTTAACACATTTCTAAACATAATAGTTTTAATAACTAATACCGGATTTATTTTATCTTTGCCATGATGACAGTAAATAATTTTTTACTAGATATCTTTCAAGACACTTCTATACAGCTTAAAGTGACATTTAAAGGCTTAACTAGGTTAATTAAGTTAACTAGGCAGGTTAGGGTAATTAGGCAAGTTATTGTATAACGATGGTTTGTTCTGTAGACCATCAAAAAAAATATAGAGCTTAAAGGGGCTAATAATTTTGACCTTAAAATGGTGTTTAAAAAATTAAAAACTGCTTTTATTCTAGCCAAAGTAAAACAATAATAAGACTTTCTCCAGAAGAAAAAATATTATCAGACATACTGTGAAAATTTCTTTGCTCTGTTAAACATTATTTGCGAAATATTGAAAAAAGAAAAAAAAATTAAAAGGGGGGCCAATAATTCTGACTTCAACTGTACATTGGTTAAAATGTGCATGTGTGTATACACACAGTAGGGAGGGCTCATTGAGAAGGAACTGTGATTAACATTTATTTAATATTTTGTATTAAAAATATTAAATAATAAATATATTAATATTTTTTAATATTTTAAGAGTTGCTTGCCTTCAATTTCCCCAAAGCATTTTGCCAGTTTCAGATAAAAAGTGGCAGGCAGCAGTTTTTCATTCATCTGAAATAGAAATTTTGATCAGTTTAATGGATCCTTGCTAAATTAATGCAGAGAGCCATTTATGGAGGTGCTTGCGCAGGTGTGACTATGCATGCGCGTATGCACCTCCAAGTTAGCACACTGAAATACTGCTTATCCAATCTCTTCATCAGTTTTTTTAAAGTAGGGCACCGAGGTGCTTCTCTTGTGGTGAGTCTAATTCTCTCTCCCTGCTCCTCTGTTCTTTTTGATGACTGCAGCAGAATCAAAGTTTCAGTGTGTTCTGGATGGACTCCAGACTGGTCTGATCTTTAATCCCCATTATATATCTCGCTGGAAGCTACGGCATCAAAGAACCAGGGCCTCTATCTGCGATTTAGCAACCTTCAATAACATGCTGCCTGTCTCTCCCTTTCTTCAATCCCGGTCAACTGCTCTGGACTGCCGGTGTGCTTGATCTATCCTCCTGTTATCTGCTCATATTAAACCCTGTGAAAACTAGAAACATCTGACAGGCTTTCCGAAGTCCTCTCTGCCCCGGTCCTGCCATGATTCACACAGCCAGGACGCAGACAAGCAGGTCTTCCCTCTGAGCGACGAGTGATTTATGGAGGTTCTCAGATGTCTGAAATGCCTACCGCATTACAGGTATCGAAGGAAGATGTGCAGGGAGGAGAGAGAGAGAGAGAGAGCGAGAGAGAGGGGGAAGAGTACAAATGACAGCTGGAATCTCAGAGACCTGCAGGGAAAGAGATGTCCTCAGAGCCGATATTAAATGTCTCCTCTGTTTTTCGATCCTTCCAGTCGTGCTGTCTTTACCTTTCTAAGTTCTCTTTCCTCATTCAATCTATCCTCTAAGGCTTTCTGTCCCTCGTTTCTCCCCCCACATCCCACTGTTTAATCCTTGCTTTCCTCTCTCCTGCCTCTGACAGTCTCTACATAGATTCCATCCATCATGCTGAATCTGGGTGACGGTGCTCTGCTGGGCTACGCCAGGGCTCTTAGCGGATGGTGACGGGGAGCAATTGCCCTAGCCTTGAAGAGCACCACGGCAGTGAGTTTCCACATCCCATAGCGCCTGGTTTAATGCCAAGGTCACCTTGGAGACGGGAAGAGGAGGGAGTGCGAAGCAAAGAGTCTGGGAGAATAAAGAATGGCGAAGAGAGGAATCAGATAGCGTTTGCCAAAGGGTTTAAATTAGCGGCGGAATATAAGGAATAGCATTAGCCTTAGAGACTCACTTTAATGATCTCATCCAACCAAAACAGTTTACAACAATGCTCATATATTTTGATCAGGACAATTGCCTCAGAAGGGAGCTCGGGGTATGTGTCAGACAGGTTGCGGTGAACAATAGGCTACTTGGCATTTAGCGGACACATTTCTCCCCATTTTAGTATCTCCGGGTGCCAGATGCAGGAACAGTCTGCCTCGAGCTTTCAGGAATTCAATGTTTCGCTAAAAGGCGCAATGTTTAGACTGTTGCCTCTGTTACACTCTGAATCACACAATGCCCCCTGCTGGGATTGAATCTGTAACCTTTTGCCATTTAGTTCCTGCTCCTGACATAAACAAATAAATATATTCATTAAAACAAATGCACAGCTGGACTAAAACATATGTTGTGCTTTAGGAACTGGTCTCCAGAATGCCATTCCTTCAAAAAAAGACACTGGGGGAATACCCTAAAGTATTCTCATGAAAAATATATATTTCCAACCTTCTTCAGCACACCTGCCTGAGTAACATTCATTCTTTCATTCATTCATTTTCTTTTTGGCTAAAACCCTTTTATTAATCAGGGATCACCATAACGGAATGAACTGCCAACTTATCCAGCATATGTTTTAAGCAGCAGATGCCCTTCCAGCCACAACCCAACACCAGGAAACCTGTGTAACATATTTTAGCTCTTGTACCTTAGTGCCATGATGCATAAAAAAGCAAAAAAATGCAACTTACAGCTACAAAAACCACTGCATTGTTTTATTGTGTTGCCAAACAGCTATGATTGTACACATAATAAGGAAATACAGGTAAATGCAAACCAGCATATACATTCTATCTACCACATGCAACATAGGCTCATTCTGAAAATGTAGTTCTATATACATTTCTGGAGAGTGCGAATTATGTATATGTATATACATACGATGAGACAAGATGGCGGCGCGTTCACATCGCGAGGCTCAGCGTCTCTCCAGTTTCTGCAATTTTGCAGTATTATTCCTGCTCATTTCAGGTCTGTTCGTGCAGAACAACAGAGAAACTTTACATCGTACACCCGACAGGAGATCTTGGATATTGGTTTGTGCATTCCGGACAGTTTTATTAGCAATCTTCGACTCATCCCTGAGATCGCCAGAACACCCGGGCCTGAGCACCCTACCCGGCCGGGCGGAAGTGGTCGAAGGCAGCGCAGAGAACGTAAACAAAGATGGGGGAAGCGCAGCGCGCTAAGAGCTAAGCTAAAGCTAACACCACATTCTGTCTACCACATGCAACAGGCTCATTCTGAAAATTTAGCTCTATATACATTTCTGGAGAGTGCGAATTATGTAGCCAGAGCTACGTATGGCTGCGCTTGGTCTTTGAAATTGACGTTTCAACGTTCCATTTCTTGCTTACCAGCTGACCGCTTACCTCCGTATGGACGGTTTTCCCACTGCTACCAGATTGTCCAGTTAGCTCGCCATGTATGTCGGTGGATTTGAGACACAGAAAGGAGTTGATCATGACGACGAGATTCGAGTCTGGCAAAGAACGGTTCCAGAAAGTGGTTAAGACAAAAACAAAATCCAAAAAATTAAATAAACAATTAAATAACAGGGAGAGAATGTGGTAAAATTTCTAAACCTGTTAAAAATCAGGTGAGGGCTTTTCTTTTTTCTGGATTGCTTTTTAATTTGTCGGTTGGGTTTAGGGAAGGGGCTGGGCGGGTCAATCGGTACTTTAGAAAACACTATTGGTTGGGTTAATGTAAAGGAGCAAGGTGGGTCAGTCAGTCATTCAGTCAATCCAGTAATGGATTTACGCGACAACAACATGCACGAATGGCACTCGCGAGAAAAATGTAAGATCTCAACAAGCATACACTGCAGCCTCTGGTGGATTTGCGAAAACAAAAGCTGCAAAAAACGTAGCTCATGGGACGTATCAGGCGCTCTTCAGAAATGTATATTGCTGTATGTTTTCAGAATGAGACTGGGTTGATCATATGTGCTTAAATAAATACCTAAAAAATAAATAAACAAACAATAAATAAAAGCAGAGCTTAATCACCATTGCTTACTTACCAATTATGTTAATAACTTTCTTCATTCCAGATGATATTTTTGTTAAAATGATCTGAAAGATGGTGTAACATTCAATCAACCCTCTGTTAGCAATTTCTATTTAATTTCTATTTAATAACTACCTCCAGATTAGTTTTTTCTTAATGTGTTCACTCAATTTTTCTCTTAAATGTCTAACTTTTTTTTTTGAATGGCCTAATATTGACTTTTTTAAATTAAAAGCGTCTGTATGCTTCTGGATTTGAAAAGAACCCTTCATTTAATGCATCCATTTTGTTCTGATCAATATATGTCCACTTACCTGAGCACAAGCAATAATATTAGTTAATATTATCTTAGATATTTTTTGCTCTTTCAACATTTTATTCTCTATACCAAATACCATCTTTGAAATTCTTTAATCTTTAAATCATCATCAATGTTACTTTTTATCCCTTTATTTCATTTCATCATATTTTGATGTTCTGTAACCCACTATATTGTGTTTCCTGAATACTATACATATACTGGTGTGCATATACTATAAACTCTATTTTTTAAAAAGTAAACTCTATTTAACCTATCATTTTTATTGTATCTTTAAAAAATAATCTCAAACCCCCCCACCCCTCCCAAAGAATTAATATAGAAATACAGGTAAATGTAAAGACTGAGAAAAAGAAAGTGTAGCAGCAGGTTTTAACACTTGTAACCTTGGGATCCAACTGTAATTCGGCTAACATGACAGCTGCTCAATAATGCCAATAATGAAAGCATGTGTCCGTGTGTGTTTGGGCCCTAGGGTCCGTCAGAGGTGAGCAGAGCAGATTGATGTGCGGCGCAGACCTGTGTCCGCTCACCTCAGGCCTGAAATCACAGCGGGAGCCTCCAATTTCTGCAAGACTTCAGAGCGGCCGAATGCCAACATGACTGAACGCCAGAGCACGAGGTCAATGGGCTCATGAGAGACACTCTGATGCTTGGTTTTTCAGCATTTATGATTGTGTGATGTGCTTTTATTTGTATAATTTTTTCATCTCGTTTTGTCAGAATTACTTGAAGACCATCAGGTATCATTTCTTCTGCTAAAATAAAAGTACTGATATCAAACCACCAAAAAAGGAACTAAAATTGTGAAATCCTTCATTTTTTTTGACATTTACTTTATTTAGTTTATAGTTCATTTATTGTTTCTTCATTGAAAATCTCAAAGGATTTTGTCAGAGTAGGCCCAGACTTTGAAACTCCTAAGAGATCAATTTCATAAAAGTCAAGAGCTCCAAAAAAAATATCAATATTTAATTATTACGCTTAGTTTCCAATGCGGGCACACACACAAACACACTTATACACTCACTGGCCACTATATTAGGTACATCTTACACATATCGTACCGGGTTGGACCCACTTTTGCCTTCAGAACTGCCTTAATCCTTCATGGCATTGATTCAACAAGGTACTGTAAATATTCCTCAGAGTTTTTGGTCCATATTGACATAATAGTCTCACGTAATTGCTGCAGATTTGTCGGCTGTACATCCATGATCCGAATCTTCTGTTCCACCACATTCCAAAGGTGCTTTATTGGGTTTAGTTCTGGTGAGTGTGAAGGCCATTTGAGTATAGTGAACTCAGTGTCATGTTCAAGAAACCAGTCTGAGATGATTTGCTGTTTATGACATGGCACGATATCCTGTTGGAAGTAGCCATCAGAAGATGTGTACACGGTGGCCATAAAGGGATGGACATTGTAGCAACAATACTCAGGTAGGCTGTGGTGTTGATGTTCAATTGGTACTTATGGGCACAAAGTGCACCAAGAAACTATCCCCCACACCATTACACCACCACCACGAGCCTGAACCGTTGATACAAGGCAGGATGGATCCATGCTTTCATGTCCTTGACGCCAAATTCAGACCCTACCATCTGAATGTTGCAGCAGAAATCGAGACTCATCAGACCAGGCAACGGTTTTCCAATCTTCTATTGTTGAATTTTGGTGAGCCTGTGTGAATTGTAGCCTCAGCTGACAGGAGTAGCACCCGGTGTGGTCTTCTGCTGTTGTAGCCCACATGATGTGCTTTCAATGATCCTCTTCTGCATACCTCGGTTGTAACGAGTGGTTATTTGAGTTACTGTTGCCTTTCTATCAGCTCAAACCAGTCTGGCCATTCTCCTCTGACATCTGGCAGCAACAAGGCATCTGTGCCCACAGAACTGCCCCTCACTGTATATTTTCTCTTTTTCAAACCATTCTCTGTAAACACTAGAGATGGTTGTGCGTGAAAATCCCAGTAGATCAGCAGTTTCTGAAATACTCAGACCAACCAGTCTGGCACCAACAACCATGCCAAGTTCAAAGTCACTTAAATCACCTTTCTTCTCCATTTTGATGCTCTGTTTGAACTGCAGCAGATTGTCTTGACCATGTCTATATGCCTAAATGCATTGAGTGCTACCATGTGATTGGTCCATTAGTTAATGTTAGTTAATGTATTTACTAACATGAACAATCAATTAGTAATACATTTATTTTTGTTTTTACCGAATTTATGTTAGTTAATGTTTTTTAAGTTAAATATTGTTAGTTCATGTTAACTCACAGAGCATTAACTAATCTTAACATCTTTGTATTTTAATAATGCATTAGTTAATATTGATTCATAAATGCTTTACAAGATTTTTCATACTTAGTACATGTTCGTAAATACATTAACTGATGTTAGCTATTCTAAAATGTTACTCTTTTTCCTAATATCATGGTAACTGGGTTTGTAACTTTGTATACTGAAAACCAGAACATGAATTTACACCACACTGTATATGAAATAACAAAAAAAAAAACAAACAAAAAACACTATTGCTGCCTTAGACAATTAAACCTGTTCATAAAAGGTCAAACACAGACACACAGTCTGCCCATTCTCTTTCGTTTTCTTCCTGAGCAGGACGAGAGCCGTACAGTATGTGCAATTACACCTTCATGAGACTCAAGAGATGAGCAAAGTGGGTGGAAACTCAGAGACGAGCACAAGACACAGTCGCTATATGGATTCTCTGATTTCATTTCCTCTCCTGCTGCCGTTCTCCCCTTCCTCCCCTATCGTTTAGACTCTATCGCACCATCTCTATCAAACCAAAAGGGGCAAAACCTCTTCACAGGAGTAATTTAACAGCCGCTTTGTGTGTTGTGGTCCTGTGGAGACGACAGCGCTATATATGAATAGCAAGAAGAAATAAAGGTGGTCGTTTAAAGATTTGACTGTGGCATTAAATCAGCTGGTTTTCCAAAGGTTACATCTGTCTGAGATCTCACTAGGGAATGCAATGTGTGCTAAAAACTATCTAGAAAGCAAGTGTCAGTGGTTCGGCAGCCTTATTCAGGGCTGATCCAGGAATCTTAAAATAAGAAGTGTTAAAAATCTGCGTCAACGCCATTTGCATGCTCACATGCTGACTCTGGATCTAGATAACTCTTCTGGGATGCCTCATGTAGGAGCGGAGTATTTTTTCTTCTATTAGTCTTATAATTTGTCTTCTGCAATTCTACTTGTTATTCTATATATACTGTGCGCCTGTTTCAGGTCCTTAACTGCAGGGATGAAAATTAAAAAAACTAGCTCACATGTGAGTCGAGGCTGTTTACAACATTTTTTCTATACTGTAGGTTGTAGCATCCAGGATAAGTAGAAGTACCATTTTGCTTACCAATACAACACCCACGTCTTTCCTTTTCATTGAAAACAAACTGCGTCAGTCAACATTCAAGATCATTTGATGAAGCAGTGGGTTATATGCAATAATATTAAACAGTAAATTATGTTAATTTCTGGATCTGTACAAAAACTAATCGTTTCACTACATATAATATCAACGTTTTCCCAGAGATGGGTTGCGGCTGGAAGGGCATGCGCTGCGTAAAAACGAGCTGG
This sequence comes from Danio aesculapii, assembly GCF_903798145.1. Lineage (NCBI taxonomy): Eukaryota > Metazoa > Chordata > Actinopteri > Cypriniformes > Danionidae > Danio > Danio aesculapii. Next base: position 30,389,046 of record NC_079451.1, read on the forward strand.
ATAAGTTGGCGGTTCATTCCACTGTGGTGACCCTGGGTTAATAAAGGGACAAAGCTGAAAAGAAATTTAATTAATGAAATTATCAGTGCATCATTGATATCCATGATCTATCTATCTATCTATCTATCTATCTATCTATCTATCTATCTATCTATCTATCTATCTATCTATCTATCTATCTATCATTTAATTTACAAATGAATCAATAATCTAAAAGTGAATCTAGATTAGAATTGAATTGCAAACTTATAAATACTAGTTTTAAATATAGTCAAAACAAGAAACGTGTTTCAGTAGAAAGAAAACCTGGTCTACTAGGTTTCCATTTTGATGTACTGTTTTTCTTGCTTTATTAGTAGTTGTAGTAGGTATAAAAAAAAATTAGTTTAACTTAGTTTAACAGCATTTTTTAATTTTAAGATGCATTTATCTTTTTTAGCAGATTTGTGTGTGTTGAGCGTCAATTAAGACAATGTTAGCATCTGTCATCTTTAATTGTGGGGAAAATTGGATAATTGAGCTTTTCTCAGCTAATTTCATCTTCCGGGTTTAAAATAATTTTGGGGGCGGGATCAAAATCGGTGCCATAGGACAAATCTGCTAGTGAAGTGATGACGCTTTGGTTTCTCATTAGTCATAGCGGAGCTTTCTTGTCTTATGATAAGATATTTATATAAGATCGATATTCATATATCCTATCGATAAGATATATATTATTCATGAGAGCATGTGTTTTCCGAAAGCAAGGCAGACCTGTCAAGCTGTGACCCAATGACTAGGTGAGACCGTGTCTGCACGGCACAGGTCGTATACAGTATGTTTGTTTCCATGATCAACAGGGTTGTTGCATTTTTCCCCCATGATTCTGTGAGGGCCGATACAGCAAAGCTGTTGGCTTGCAGCAAGCATTTTTGTCGGGAGAGCTGTAGGAGAATGGTGGACTTTGTCTTTTATCAGTTGAGTTCTTCACCATTCAGACACATTGCCTATATCCGTGCTTCTGTGTTCGTCTATTTTTAAAATCTCCAGATTACTGGCAGAGTTAATGGTTGAAATAGACAGGTAAAGAGACCTGCTGCACTGGTATCCACTGTGTCTGCATTCAGACCCGTGGATTCAGGAGGAGAGAAGTCCTCCTCATTTATTGTGTTTATATAAACACAAATTTTGTATATGAAATTATGAATAATAAATGTAGCATTGCATTTTAACTTTGTAAACTATAAAATCATGGGTCTCCTCACGGTTTGTGTCTCAATTTGTGAGCCAAATGACAGTTGTTCGCTCCCATCTTTAACCTGCTTTGCCGGCCACGCCCACTACTCCCGCTGCCTGCAGTGCTCTACACCCATCGCACAACTGTTTGACTGACTGACCAACCCACCTTCTTCCGTCCCTAATCTCAACCAATTTTATTGATTGACCCGCCCACTCACCCACTTCCCTAACCCCAACCAACGTTTTTTTTAAAAGCAATCCATAAAAAGAAAAGCCTTCGTCTGATTTTTACCACGTTTTCAGATTTTACCACATAATCACCCTGTTATTTACTTGTTTATTTTATTTTTTGGATTCCGTTTTTGTCTTGCCTGCTTTCTGGAACCCTTCTTCAACGGACTCAAACTCCATCATCATGGTCAATATCTCTCTGCGCCTCAAGTCCACTGACATACATGGCGAGCTAATGGGACAAACTGGTTACAGTTGGAAAGCTGTTCATACAGAGGTAAGCGGTCACCTAGTAAGCACGAAAATTAATGGCGTCATACCGCCCGTAACGCTCATTTAAAAAATGAAATGCAGCCATACATACCTCTGGCTACATCATTTGCAATCTCCAGAAATGTACATAGGACTATGTTTTCAGAATGAGCCTATGTTGCATTTTTACTTATACAATTATAAACACAGCAGTGAGAAGAGAAGACACACCATAAACACATGAATACAAAAAAATCAATGAGAGCAGACTGAATACTCAAGTTGAGTACCAGTTTCTGACACCACTGATTCCTTTTGAAATGCCTGTTTTAATCAGTATTCTGGTTATTGCCAGATCTTAAACAATATTCTGAATAAATGGTTATTAATGGTCCAGTTTTCCATATTAATACCTTTCAGTGATTCAACATATGCAATCTAACAGTGACTTGTGTAGAATCTTCATTAGCTGTTGATAAACGACTTTTCAGTAATAATGTTCTCGCAGCTATAATGACTCGCTTATTAGAGACACCGCACGCAAATGAGTGTCTGTCTGTGTGAGCACAACTCTAAATAGCAGTTAATAGTTGAGTATCTGCTGTGAGATAGGGGTATGTGTCAATCTCTTACTCTAGGTTTCCTGCTCTTTCTCTCTTTCTCTCCTCCTGCTTGACTGACATCTTATGTCAGTTTCCAGAGCCTGCAGCCAGAGAGCAGAACTGCGTGAGTCACTTTGAACAGAGCAACCATGCATTTACACACACCCACACAAACACGTTTGATTTGATCACAGCGAGGACTTTCTATTGACATACTCTTTCTGATCTCATGATGTTTTCTTAAATTCTGTTTAATATACAGTAAAACACAGTTTGCTGCAGTCTGATATTTTCGTTAGGTTACTATGTTGTTTAGTTCATAATTAAATAGTATTTAATATATACACAGAATACAATAACTCCAAAAAGATTACATGAAGTTAAATTCTTGCAACAATAAATAAATAAATAATTAAATAAATAAATAAAATGTGTGCAAAGTATAACTAAGCAAATCCATAGACAAAATAACAACCTGTTTCACACTCAGTTTACTGTAGATACACTGTAAAACCCAAAAAGTTAAGGAAACTCAAACCATTGAAGGAAACTGATTGCAACAAACCATTTAAGTTCAAAAACTAATCCTAATGAGTACTGTGAACTTAATCCATTTGAGTAAACGAAGCAATTTGAGCACAGTAAAACCCAATAAAGGAAGAGAACTCAAACCAACTGAGTACTGTAAAACCCAATAAGTTAAGGCAACTCAAACCATTTGAGGAAACCGACTGCTACAAACCATTTGAGTAAAAAAAACAACATATAGAAGTACTGTGAACTTACTCCATTAAAGTAGAAGTAATGAGGTATTTAATTAACTCATCACCTTCAACACTGAGTTCAAAACTCTTTTCAAATGAGTAGAATTAACTTTCAGCAAATTTTGAGCTAACAACACTTAATTCATTTGATAAAGTTGACGGTTGGGTTTTACAGAGTACTGATTCTCAGATATTAAGCTGGTATTTTCATACCAAAAACTAAAATATATTTCTTACTATTGTACTTTATGTATGTATCATAGTGATAAGGGAGAAGGGATAAAACGATTGATCCCAGAGCAATAAAGGCAGCATGTAAACTGGTATATCAAATAAATAAAATAAAAAAGATTTGGCTGAAAATTCAAAGAAATTATGGATATATTGTAAATATTCAGTTATAGTTTTATATATAGTTTTGTTGCAAGAAATATATAATACATATATAATTATAACATATATAATAATAGAAATGCATGTATATTACTGACATACAGAGCTGAGTGTTATTGACATATTCATCAGACTATGATATACTGACTCCAAAAGCTCTGTGCAACTGTTTTAGAATCAGATAAACAAACCAACTATATCCACATTTGGTTTCAACAAGACTCACAGTTTGGATCATGGATTACAGTACACATTGGTTGGTTAATTTAAAAGTAAAAGAATAAAGGAATATATTAATAATAAAACAGCTACAATTTTAAAAACTTTTTATGACTCTATATTCTAAGAGAAACTGTCCACAGTCTGTCATTTACAGGTGTTTGATTCCTTTTTATTTAAACTTTATGTAAAACATATTAAACATCTGTTTTCTGAGTTGGTCACACAGATTGCAGCATAATAATCAGGTAATGAGCTATTAGTACCTTTTCTCTAATTTTAAATATATTATTCTTAGATTACAGACTAAACATTACCAGCAAAATCAGCTAGCTTAACTAATACACATTAAATGAAGACACAATATAATTAAACAGTCATAAATCATTTAATAACAACAAAATTAACAAATCAATAGCTGTATTATGTGTTTATGAATTAAATGAAGAGCATTCATTCATTTTCTTTTCGGCTTAGTCCCTTCATAAATCTGGGGTCGCCACAGCGGAATAAACCACCAACTTATCCAGCATTTGTTTTACGCAGCGGATACCCTTCCAGTCGCAAGTTGGGAAACACCCATACATTCTCATTTACACACATACGCTACGGACAATTCAGCTTACCCAATTCACCTGTACCGCATGTCTTTGAACTTGTGGGGGAAACTTACTTTGAGATGTAATTATAGCATGTAAAGCACTCAGTATACTGATATACATTCATTTTCTTTCTCAGCTTCTTGCTTAAAGATACAGCTGACTGTTATAATAAGGATACTCATACAATAAAATGCTTTGTATTTATCTACAAAAGATTAAAATAAAAAAAGATATCAATTCTGTATTGGGAAAGTGCACATATTTTTGTTTTTAATCAGTTTGCTATTAATCAAGCAAGAAAGAAAGAAAGGAAAGAAAAAAATGTAGTATAGATAAATATAGTAGGAGTATAGACAATGTAATTTGGTGCATTTAAACAAAACAGATTTAATAAACAAATAAACATATTAAAATAAAATTTTAGTCACCAAACATATTTAGAAATTGAAAGATAATAAAATTAAATTCAAGCAAAATATTAAAAATTACAACCTACAAAATTTCAACTAAATTTTTTTGCTTCTCTTAATTTTTCCTCTTTTTTAAATTTGTATTTAGTATTTTTCTATAACATACAAAATTGGGTGTACTAGTTTTCGGACCATTATCGTAATTTATTTTGTTAGATAAGCTCCAGATTTGGCTTCAGTACTGACTAATCTAATGTATATGCACAAACATAATATTGTATAGCTTCCTATTAAAAATATGAATGTAAAGATTTGTGAAGGGTGTACGTATACATGCCCGGTGCTGTACCGTAAATATGTATATACTGCATTGTGACAGACATTAAGAGGGCTTTAAATAACATACCCACCAATCTGGGTAACAAAACCATAGTGTAATTTTCAGGAGATAGACCTTTTACTCTGGGCTTATAGATTAGAGGCTTTTGCTCGAATAAACAGCATGCGGGTATGAAGCAAGCCAAGTCAGCACTTCCACTCACATTATTTCCTTCCTGGAAAAGTGAACCACAGGAAATAGATTTCTGACTGCAGGAGATAGTGAGATGAATACAAACTAACTTCATAATCCAGAGGTCTGTGTACGCAAGTGTGTTATAATAATACTAAACTTATTTATAAATCTGTAGATTTCTCTAGTTTGGAAGAAAGTAACAAAACTGGACATCTACAAACTAATGTAAGATAATAAAACTAGCTTGCACAGAAATTAAATTAGTTCTAAATCTACAAGAAAGCGGAGAAGCACGATAAATAAAATAAAATGAAATAAAATAAAATGAAAAAAAAATGGTATAATTCTGTTATACCCTCATGTTGTTCCTGTGATCTTTGCTCATCTTCAAAACACAAATGAACATTTCTAATCTAATGCAAGAGCTTTCCTACCCTCCATAGACAACAAGGGTCCTGAAACATTCAAAGCCCATAAAGATGCCAAAAACATCATCAAAACCCATGAGTGGTTCAATCGTGGTTTTATTAAGCTATAAGAATATTTTGAGCACAGAAAAAAAATGAAATTTTTTATAACATTCTCTTCTCTTCAGCATCAGGTTGGGACACGCTTTCACAAATGATAACCTGGATGCACCTTGTTTGCATTTGTTGTTTCAAGCAGAAGAAGTCATGCATGGCCATCCAGGTCATAAACCAACAGTGGCAAAATATTAAACCCCCAATGTCTTGACCATTGTCTTGACCATATTTCCAATGTTTTTAGTACCTTTCCGGGCTTTAAATGCTTTTTAAAAGGCACCTAATTTTACCCCTTTTTTTTAGATTTAGGATAAGTCTTTTGTGTCTCCAGCAAGCTTAAAATACCCATCAGATTATTTATTATAGCTTTCAGAATGTTGTAATTGTCTTCTCTAAACACTATGTAGCTGTTTTTGTTACCTGTGCCTTTAACACTAGTTCTTCCCACCCACCGTTCCCACGTGCTAGTCAGAGTGTGTCTCAATCTCAATCAAGCGTCAGATAAACAGCATAGTGACAGACACAAAGGAAGCAGATCTTACGTAACGTTTGTGAGAAATACTACAGTAAGAACTTTCCCAATGATTATTTGATGTATTTGTTGATTTTACCATCTGTAATTTACTTTATTTAATTGTTTACTTTATTTAATGTTTATTTCAAACATGCACGGTTTTAAAAACATTTTAAACTTGTAAAGCTCATTCTTGATCACATTTGATGATGATTGATGATCACAGCGAGCCGAACAGATCTTTTAATCCCAGTTGCTTTGTGCACGTCCTGTCTTTTTGATATGATTATACGAGTTACGGAGACATGTTAATATGCAGCTGTTAATCAATTTGGTGGCCAGGGAAACCGCACTCCTACGTCCTTTTGTGGTGGGCCTCAAAATTGAAAGAATTTGGATCATATTTTAATGTCAGGAAAATAAAAAAAGAGACTTATTGTCTTTCTATGACCCCATGTGGACACACTATACCTGCACACAGTTCTGTCCAAACAGATTCCAAGAGATGATTTTCATCATAGGTGCCCTTTAAAATACCATGCCTATGGAGGGTCAAAGAGCTCTTGGATTTCATCACAAATATCTTAATTTGTGTATTAAAGACAAACAAAGGTCTATAAAACATTAGGGGGAGTAATAATTGACAAACAGTTGGTTTTGGGTGACCTACACCTTTAATTCTAAATTTAAGTCCAAATATTTCCAAATGCACAAAAAAAAAGGCATTTTTTCCCTGGTTAACAAGTCAAAATAAAATTCAAATGTGAGCTAAGCTCATCAAATGGACCAAGTGTGACTATGTGGCACACCATGGTTAAACATGGCACCTTTTTGTGCGATACATGATAAAAAACAAAAACTGAAATTTTCCATTATTGAAACAAGAAAGCAGAGCTGAAGCTGTAACAGTCTTTCTATCACACACACAGAGACAATCATTCATTTCATCAACACTTGACTTGTCTGTGATTTAACTGTGTACAACCCACAACAGAATTAGCAAAGCCATTAAGATGACGATAAAAGAATAACACACGCTAATATGCAGTTGTGTGTGCAAAAAGATTTTTCCACAATAGATGTGCTGTGGGCTCTGTAAATCAAGGTCTGATGGGGACGGATGTGCTTTACCTAATTCATGAGGGGAGCGTAAAAGCAAAAATCTATGAAGTTGGTAATGGAATGAAGGAAGCATGAGAAAAATAAATAGAGGGTGAGAAGAAAATGGGGCAGGAGTGAATGTGGATACTCTTGGAGTGTGACGGTTGAGATTTGAAGGCTGTTGTTCGTTTGTATGGGTAAAAGGTAGAGGGTCAGTTTCATTAAAGCCAGTGAGGCATGAGGCTACACAGCCATGAAAAAAGCAGAGATACTGATCACACACATACACACTTATACACATGCATCAGTTTATCAGGGGTAAATGCAGAAGTCAAAATGTAGTGCAGTGAAGGGATTAAAATGTGATATACTGTCTGGCAGCTAATAATAAAGATAAGGATGTGAGATGACCAACTCAAGAAAGCAGGTGAACAGTGTGTGGATGCAAAAGATGTTCTGAAGAATATTCGAGCTGAAAGCAGCAGTGACCTGGGGCTGTCAAGTTAAAAAAAAAAGCACTATGGAAAAACATAATACAAAATATGTCCAATGCAATGCATCGATTAACCTTATTTTCAAATGTGAGAGTAGTGTGTAACTTGATTGTGCACCATCGTGTTTTCTTCTAGTTGTTTTGTGCAACAGTGTTTTGAGCGCTGCTTTATTTTGCAAAGTGGTATTCATTATCGGGTAACACAGTGTCTCATTGGTTAGCACTGTCACCTCACAGCAACAAGATCGCTTGGTTCGAGTGCCGACTGGGTCGGTTGGCATTTCTGTTTGGAGTTTGCATGTTTTCCCTGTGTTCCCGTGGGTTTCCTCCAGGTGCTCCGGTTTCCCCGAGTCAATAGACAAGCACTATAGGTGAATTGAATCAACTAAATTGGCTGTAGTGTATGTGTGTGAATGAGTGTGTTAATACTCAATTACGATGAATGAACGATTATTTTATTTATTTATTAATTAAATTTTTCCCTCTTAGTTCACTGACAGGTTTTATACAGTAAATCTGCTCACATATTAAAAGAGAGAGATGTTTGATTGAAGGGTGCGTTACTTAATTTTAAAATAATTGAAGGTAACACGCACATCGACTATCTATGATTATTTATTGAACATCATTGTTGAACAACTGAAATTAAAACATACACTGCCTAAACCAACAGTCACTTTTTTCTTATAAAAAAGTGAAGTGAAACACAATTTTGCACTTTTGAAAACAAAATTAATTATTTTCATATTAAAATTAGAAAATAAGCAGCATCTCTTCTTAAAATAAATCTTGTATATCCTGTAAATAATATTTTAAACAGTGCATTTCTTGAATCTTCTGCAAACAAATATTTGAATATAAATAATTTTACTGTAATAGACAAAAATGGCGTCTCAAGGCATTTCTGGTGCAGATTCCAATTATATGTAGTGCAAACATGTGACGTGTCGTTAAATTTTTGGAGAAGTGTGTGGGTATGTGACCGCACGAAAGCTGCGCCGGACCATACCCAAAGCCTTTTCACATTGCAAAATAAATGTGAATTACATGATGGTCAAGTACAAACAAGCACTTATCAAATGTATGTTGTTGCCAAGATAAATAAAATAATACAAAAAAGATAATACATCGCAATGGTTGATAGACACACCACCTTATAGCCCCCCTAAAATCAAAATTGTAGTATAGTTTCATTGTAGTATTCATCATTGAGTTTTTCTTAGTGCTAGTGTGCTCAAAAACTGACAAGAGCTTTTATAAGATATAGGAAATCACACTTGTTATCATCATAAAGTAATCAAATGATTTTGATAACATTCCCTTTGCATTTCAGACTCTTATCTGAACTTTTGACCAATCATGCTCTCTAGAATTTTAAACACTAAAACTGCTACTAAAAATCGATCAACTATTTACACATTCATTTTCACACATTTTGTTCTATGGGGATAAACTATTGAAAGGGATACACTCAAAACATGACGTGTTTGTGCTGTCTGTTCAAAATACGTATTTAAAATGAGCTTAAACAACACAATTCCTGGGTTTTCTTAGGGGATGACTTAATTGATTTAGATTCAATTCACTTAAATTTGTAAAAACGAATAAGCTAACTTAATTCCTTTATGTTGTCCAAACACAAATCGATTGAGTGAAACCCAGATTTACAGAGTAGTCAATCAACCAAAAATGAAAATATACTCACTATTTACTGACCCTCATGTAGTTCCAAATCTTTTTGGGTTTCTTTATTCTCTTAAACACTAAACAAGATATTTTGAAGAAAGCTGAAAACCTGTAACCGCTGCCTCAATAGAAAAAAACAAACACTATGGCAGTCAAAGGTTACAGGTTTCCAGCTTTCTTCAAAATGTCTTCTTTTGTGTTCAACAGAAGAAAGAAACTCAAACAGGTTTAAAACAAGTATAGGGGGAGTAAATGATGAAAAAAAAAATTTAAATTGATTAATTCATTCATTCATTTTCTTTTCGGCTTAGTCCCTTTATTTATAAGGGGTCCCCACAGCGGAATGAAATGCCAACTTATCCAGCATTTGTTTTACACAGCAGACGCCCTTCCGGCTGCAACCCAACATTGGGAAATTTGAGTAAAATATCCCTTTAATTGTTCAGTACTTCTTTTTTGTAATGAAATGCAATACATTTGCTTGGATGAAATATTTAGGTCCAACATATTAATCAATATCAGTCAACATCTAAATGACATCCAAAGATTTGAGCAATTAATCACTCATAATTTTCCCCCAATTTTCACATTATTTAGTAGTTCAGTGGGCAGAATACACTAATAATTCATCACTGTATAGGATCTGACCTTGATTATTAAGAGCCACAGCTGAGATATTTATTTCATAAACACGACATCTCACAGGATGAAATATTTTGACAGTCCATGGCTGTCTGTGTCACACAAGGTTTCATCTCTGCATTTCAAATGCATGTCTGAGTGTCTTTTCAAAACGCTCACTGCTTGCATTCATGTGGAAAACACTTGACAATGAAGCGTAGGACATGCAGGGTGTGTGTGTCTCTTTGTGTATGTTCATCATTGATGTGCGATGCGAGTCTGCCCAGATGCTGCATGTTTTGCCACCTAACATGATTTAATTTGCTCTCTGACACACATTACTGTACGTACACATACACACTCCCACACAATGTTCAGAACATATGGGAATGAGTTCAAATTTTCTCTAACTTCTGGCTGTCTGTGAAATGAGAATGTGTGTGTGACCAATCATTTCTTAACCATGACATTTTTAATATGTCAGTTATCAAATATGCAGCAAGGCGCTCTCTTCAGTAGCCACACATTTGTGATGCTCATGGACGAAACCAGAGGCTGTCATTTGGTGGGACACAACATATTCTCTTTGACTAACTAACTAACTAACTAGCTAGCTAACTAACTAACTAACTAACTAACTAAATAGATAAATAAACAAATAAATACTTTTAAATATAAAACAGAAATGCTGAATATTTTAGCTTAATCATGATTTGCATGGCTTCATTGATAACTGTTAAGCAACCAATATTAAAACTCCATGGAATTTTTTATTTGATAATTAATTAAGAATAAAGTTTTTTTGATGTTTTAATAACTTTAATCAAATAAACATAATAAATAAAAATGTATTTACAAAAAAACCTGACACCTTTATGAATAACGATTTGAACGTGCAATTTCTAAAATCGCCTTTCAGCACGATTTTCCCACAGTATGCTAATTGAACCAATCACAACGCAGCATGCCAAAACAGAGCGCTAGAACAGGAGACTGAATAGGCTGCATAAACAGGGATGATGAGTTCAGCACAGAAGGACTTGGAGCCAAAGTAAGTCAACATCTGTGGTGTGGGATTACTTTGGATACAGGAAAGCTGATGTTTTGCAGAACCAGGTCATTTGTAAGTCAGTCATATATAGCATCTAAAAGGGTGTGGAAAGCCCGAGCGCATCACTTCCTTTAGTTAATTCGCTTTGTGCTCACTCTCCTTTGTCATTTGTTGTTGCTCGGTGACCATCAACTGTTTTCTCAGTGAATGACGAAAGATTGCTGTAGTTCCGATACAAGTTTTATTTATGGAAAAAATTTATGGAAAAAATGTAAAAGCACTGCAGTGTTTGGGTACTCTGACTTTGTCTGAGGTAATTAATTTACCAAAATGTGCATATTCCATACAAAGTATGAAGCTGATCGGTCAGTTCTTGTTACGTGACTTACGTTCTCGCATTCTGAAAAGTTCAATTTAAAGTTTGCCCGGAAAGAGAAGTTTTTCAACTGGGTCTGCCTGGAATACACAAGTGTGTCACCCACAATATGCGTGCAAGCCCCGTGCCTCTATTGAAAATAAGGCACTTGTGCACACAAAAGACGCGATATTTGAACAGCCTATTTCATGGCAGCGTCACAAAGAGGTCTATGACCTAGGATGACAAAAAAATTTAAAAACCTGTGGGCATGTAGAAAAGTACATGCAACTCTGATATGTGGTCAAGCAGAACATCGGAGACTTACTTGAGTTTGACAACGTGCACACACACTCACACTCCTCAGATGTAATTCGTCACCTTAGAATTATAAGGTTCTATCTGACATTTTTGTCAAAATTTGTTGAGTTATTAACTTATTCTTATTAAATGAAAACTTATTGACATTGTGATGTTTTTTTTTTTATAAATTGTTTACATTTTAGCACTTTTTATTTAAAAAACAAAAAAAGGTTTCATCTACAAAGTCGAACTCTAGCTTGGCTCTATAAGGTTCTGTGTGTAAGCCAATCAAAATTTCAAATGCATGCACGAGGACCAATCAGGACCAGCTTTCTTTGTCATTCCACCAGACTGCTTCGTTGTTAAAAATGCAATATATTAAATGTGAAATATTTTTATTTGTGTATATATAGTTAGTGAAACATTTTTCAGTGTTTATTAAACTTTGTTAAACAACTCATTTGCTCATTGTCTGTAGTAAAAAAGTATTTCAATTTGATATTAAGCCTTGAAGTGCAAATAATTAATTTAATTAATAGAGTCTTAATTAAAACAATAAATATTACCATATTAATTACATAAAATTAACATCTGCACTGGACAAAATATTTAGCACAGCCTTGTATGCTTAATTTGAACAAGAATAAAATATCCATCCTAAAACATTAAATAAATGTTTTACAAACATTAACATATTGTTACAACAATTTTTTTTATTAAATTAATAAGCAGACTGATTGTATTTCTTGCGAAGTATTAGAAAATTTAGGAAATATGTTTCATCTCTGTTTGACTAAATTGTGATATATGGTATTGAAATATACTGGTATTAAACTAACTGACCATGGAACTAACTGATACGTGGAAGACCGAGTATATGCGGTTTGAGGTGTCCCCTCCTGATACTGAAACACTTTCAGTTTTTATCATACAGATAAGAGCAATACATCAATCAAATCTGTTAGGAGTCTACTTTGTTGTGTACACTCACAATAACAGCAAACATGTGTGCTTTTGCAAAATAAGGAAAATCAACAGCGTAGGCATTCTTTCTTCAAGCTATATTTATAGAAACTTTTAAATGCAGTGAGAGCATGTTGAAAACAAACATTGTTTGATAAAGTAATTAGTATGAAACCAACACTATGTCTAGTTTCTCAGTCTGAGCTCATTATTTTTAATGCAACCACGCCCACAGGGATTTGTTATTATAATAGTCTACGTAAGACACACACTCTATGTATTGGTCTAATTTATTATTAAATGTTTCTCTTTTTTTAGTATTTGATCATTTATCCACCTGTCTTTATCATTTTCATCTTATTACAAAAAGCAAGTCATTGTTCGATGAGGTCTGAATATGTAATGGCTGCATTAAATTATTGCTGAAAGCACTAGAAGTGAAGTCTATGTTCAGTGGGTTTCTATAAAACTCTTGTCTGTGTCTTAGCCTCACTCTTCAAAGTGTGAGTGATGAATGGCTCTGTTTACCAATAGCTGTGAACAGCAGAGCGAGAGAGAGCAAGGATGAGCAAGAGAAAGAGAGACAGAGACTGAAAGAGCATCCAGCAAATATCTGAACTCTATCACAAAACAAAACCATCAATCATGCTCTGAATGCTTCGCTCTCACAGATACTCAGGTTGCGGCAGATAAATGACTATCCTCATCAATAAATAACTGTGCTTTCAAATTAAATATCATTGCACAAATTACACCGTTACACTCTTTTAGCTTTAAATCACACTCTGGTTGTTTGCATCTGAGATCTACATAATGCATCAAAACAGGTTCCCTTCAGAGACTGTTTATGCTGAAAGAATGATGCCCAGGGTTTGGCAAGCTCTGTGTGTGATATCAGGGAGCAAAGGAAACAGAACCTGAGCGCAGAGTTTATTGATCAAATCCCAAATCCAATAAGCAACATCAAATAACGTAGTATACAGCAAAGTAACTCAACACCAGTAAAGACTGGACATATAGACTATAAAGAGCAGAAGAGCTACTAACATGAGTTGTGGACCACATTTTTAATAGGTCAGGCTGACACTGTGTCTACACTGGATGTGAGTACACTGCAACATGATAAGGACAATAAATACTATAATAATCAGTGAATCTGGCTGTGTTTTATTCTGAAGAGGACAAAAAAATGCTTTATTTGTGTCATGTATTTTACAAAGTAAACCTACTGTATAAGGAATTATAGGAGTGAAACGTGTCCATCACTTGTACGCTTTGAAATGTTTCATTCACAAAAGAGCAACGTTAAAGCAGTGGAATCATTTCATCATTTCGTAGCACTAGTAATCATTTACTCACCTTTCACTTCTCACAGACTTGTTTGAATTTCTTTTTTTTCTTCTGTTGAACACAAAAGAAGTTATTTTGAAAAATGTTGCAAACCTGTAACCATTGACTTCCATAGTATTTGTTTTTCACATGGAAGTCAATGGTTAAATGATTCTAACATTCTTCAAAATATCTTCTAACAATCCCTAATTGTTCATTAGCTACAAAGAGTATAGGGAAGTTCTCGAGATCTACCTGAGCTCAAACTCCCCTCTCGCCCTGCAAACGAGAGGGAGCCCTGGGTTTGAGGATCATATGAGCTCAGGGCTCTCTGGGACAGCATGCCAAACACGCTTTATAATCTATCATCAGCTAAGTGTGAACTCTTAAAAAATAAATTGCAATCTCTACTGTACATACAAAAACTGATTCATGTCTCATATCTAACCAAAGTGCATGAATTAAATACAATTCACAATGAACAGAATAAAAAAAAAAAAACATGCCTTACCCCTGTCTGTGCAGTTTTATTGCATAAGTGTAACGACGAGGTTGAAGCAGTTCTTAATGAAACACTCTTTGTAGGATTTGTATTAGAAACTGTAGGCTCAAATGATATTTCACTGAAATCACTGCCGCAGTCATCATTTACATTTTTTTCTAGTCCCATTCTCTCTATTCTGATTGCCATGTAACATGACTGCATTTTGTTCCACTATCCAATCAAAGACTGTTCATTTCCATATTAAAAACAGTCAACCAAATTCGGCATACATAAAAAAATTACACTACTTTTAGACAAGCTGATAAAACCAAAAGTACAAATGCATTACGTTCCATTGCAGGTTAAAAGGTGTACTCGGCGAAATCAAGAGGCAGAGATTAAATGATAATCTGTAAACAATACTCACCCATTTTGGAATAAATTAAATATGCAAGACTATTCTTAAATGTCAATGTTGCAACACATGACATTAATCCCTTGCATTAACAAACATTTGGGAAGAAAAATGTAAGAACACACTAGGGGTGGGCAGTATACCGGTGTCATAGTCATCACCGGTGTGACATTGCGCCATGACATGGATTTTCTAATACCGTCAATACCGGTATAAATCAATTATGCGCCTTGAACGGCTGCATTTACATCAATAATAGCTAATTCTAAATAATAAGGCATTCAATTTTCTTCAAACATTCAGTTGTGGTCTGAATACATGTCCTTATACTACAGGGCTCGAAATTGCAACCATTTTGGTCGCATGAGCGCCCGAAATTTAATCTATGCGCCCTCATAATATATTTGGGAGCATTTGTGTGTCTGAATTAGGGCTGTGACGGTAATGGAAGAAATCATGCGGTATGTCGGTTAACCGCGCAGATATATAAAAATAAGCATTTTTAACGCACCGCTGTAATTTCTATATATCCCAGTCCCTTTATCAACATTTTTAATACAAGTCATTATTTTAAAGAATATGACTTGAGAATATGATTTTACCTCAGCACCGGTTGCAGCATGCGCGTCTGTTTATAGCTTCTGTAAAAAAAGACCCACATTTGATTAGCCTTTTAGCAAAGCCAATATTAATATACTGATATTCCTGTGCCAGTTTGACGCTGTAAATTAAACTGAGGAGAGTTTAACTACTTCACAACACTCCGTCACCTGAACTCAGCGCGAGGGAGAAGGAGAAAAAAGTGCAGCGCTGAGGTAAAATCATATTCTCAAGTCATAATCTTTAAAATAATGACTTGTATTAAAAAATGTTGATAAAGGGACTGGGATATATAGAAATTACAGCGGTGCGTTAAAAATGCTTATTTTCTGTGGAGCGATTGATTTGAGTTAGTAGGTCTGCTTTATTAAAATAAGCTTAAAATAATAACAGCCTATGCTGGTTATTAAAAAGGATTCAGTGTTTTCGTTTTGTAATCTAAATTTGTAATTTAAGTGGAAAATACTCAGGGCAGGCCTTTTATTCCTTTTATTTAGTTTATTCTGTTTTTCTATACAATCCTGAAACCTCACCTAAAGTTATAATAATAATAATAATGGCGCAGATGACAGCGATCATGACATGAGGTAAATGTTGATCCGCCAGCTGAGATCAATCGAGTGTTTTCGGAGAAGGTGCCCGAATCTCGATGCGTTGCATTCACCGCGTGTTCAGCGCAAATGTCCGCTAAATATAAAGTCTAATACTGTAGACATCATCGCCAAAGAAACTCACCTTTACTAAGTTTACACTGAAACTACAGCTCATAACAAAGAGCGGAATTGCGTCGGTGGTCATCATGAGAATCCTGCTCTGTCTGCTCATAAATTGGTGCGGCTGACTCGCCTGCTTTATTCCACCAACACAGAGAAATGAAGATCAGCTCATAACGAGACTGAGCATTTACAATGAACCAAACCAAAACTTTTAAAGAGCGATAGAAGTGAGACTTTCTTTTATCCGTTCTTCCTTGAGATGTATATTATTTTGCTATTGAAAGTAATACCGTGATATAATACCGTCACCGTTCAAAAGATGAAAAATACCGTGATATTAATTTTAGGTCATATCGCCCACCCCTAGAACACACCCACTTCTCCAAGCACCACTACACCATGGCATACATGTGCATTTATATGATACTGAAAAATCTCAAAATGTGATTAATATATTGTTATCATATATCATAAAAACATCAAACCATTTTAATGGCCAAACACTGCTAAAAACGAAACTAAACCTAAAGTAGAATCAAATTAGAAAAGTCACTATTAAGATAATAGTAGCGCTCATCATAACAAACCCCATTACTACTTCCTCACTATTAAGAACCTCAACCTAGCAGTGTTCAGCTTTATTCACCTGAAAAATTGGATTATCTTTAACAAGCATCATCATTATGTTTTGTCTGAACTCTAAACTGCCATTCTCTACCACACGCAAACACCTCTCCAGCTTTAAATTGGCCAGTTTTCAGCACTTTGATTTAAAATGGCCATTCAATATAGTGGTCATTATTGTTCTCACTTCAAAGTGCCCTTCAGATGTCCCTTTACCCTGTCTGAAATGCAGCATTTGTCTAGCCAATGTAACATGATGCGACACAACAAATCCCGACAGTAAACTGATACCCCATTCTTTTTCTGATGTACTCAAGCACTCACACTGCTCCTGACATGACGGAAAGTCGATATTAAATCCTAGCTTTTGTCTCGTCCCTGTTTACATTTGGTATTAAGATGTGTTTTGGTCAATTGGATCATGAGTAGACACATTCCCATTTACACCTGGTGTTTTCATTGGTCTATTTTTTCCACGTTTGACCACTTTGATAGCTTCTTTTAGAGAAATGACTATGGGCAGTTATCTAATATTGCAATATCTAATATTGCAAAAAATTTAGGGATGAACCAAAGTTTAGGTTTTTGGCCAAAAATATGAGCTGAAAATAGGTTATGCTGCGTCTTTTCCATGACAAGAACTGT
Organism: Danio aesculapii; assembly: GCF_903798145.1. Classification (NCBI taxonomy): domain Eukaryota; kingdom Metazoa; phylum Chordata; class Actinopteri; order Cypriniformes; family Danionidae; genus Danio; species Danio aesculapii. The sequence goes on from NC_079451.1 coordinate 30,406,675, forward strand.
TACTGTTAAGCCGCCTTTCCAAACGACAAGCGACATACTGGAAGTCATTCATTTCTAATGGAGAGTAATCCATGAGCTGCATGCATTCCGATCATCTCCGTATGCGGAAAATTCGGATTCGATTTGAGCTGCGAATATTTGAACTCCTTTGACTAGACCGTATGCGACCGGCCGACCGGATGTGATGTATTTCAGTGTAGTCCAAGCAGGTCCATGCGTGCGAGATAGAAATAGTCAGGGTTTTTTTTTGTTCTGTTTTTTATCAGAAATAAGTCTATATTAAAAAAAACATTTCTATTCATAAATGAGTAATAAAAAATATATTTTTAAATGTTGTCTTCACTTTGCCTCTAAAATTTTTTGTGGTCTGTGTGTTTCATTTATTCAACCATGGTGAACACACAGAAAATAGGGGCTCTTGCTTTTTCAGTCCTTTATTTCAGACACTGCGAGAACAGCTTCTCTGTGCGACTGCCACAGGGGGGCGTATTCCGACCGTCGAGTGCAAATGTCGTGTGCAGTGGAAAGGCAGCTTCAGGGCTAAGCAATAAATCGATTTCGTCGATTAACTGGAATGTGTAGTTTACATCGATTTGTTTGAGTGAAACATTTTCATTAACATCAATAAATTACATGACCCAGCCACAAAGATGTTTTTTACTAGACTGTAAATATCAACACTGTGACAAAACTTGCTCAGTGCACCAGCATAAATAAAATAAAAAATAAAAATATAACAAATAAAAGCAATAAAATGTAACCCATTAGCCTAGCATGAACAACTTATATGAACTGATTTAGGGGAAAACAAATAAATCTCTGAAATAGGGCACACGATGTTGAAAAAAATAACACATTGCGATAATTTTTTATTCTGCAATATATATTACGATATCACTAGATGAGTTGAAAAACAGTTTGAAAAGAATTTATAATATACGATTGACTGGGATGATTCTGTAGGGGAGTGCATAAAATATAACAAACAATCTATAAGCATAGATTAATTCAATAACGAAAAATATTAAATAAAATTATTAAATAAACAGCATTTTATTATTTTCCGAAGAGTCGAAATGTATTCAACTATGCAGTAATTAAATAATCAAATGTAAAATAATACTGCACAATCTTCGTTTTATAAACAATTAAATTACATTTTTCAAAGTTACAAATGGTACATTTTTATATGCCAGAATGCTTTTAAAACCCTCACACAGTCCTCAAAAACACTTACAAATTTATATATGTGATAAATTTTAATCAAGACTCAACATTGCATATACTTGTGATGTGACTATTGTGAATGGTCACAGTCACCAGCAATCTAGCACATGCAGATCGCTGGAGAACTACAAATACGCCAGTAAAAGAACTACAAGATCCAGTCATGCACCACTTATTCACCTGTCCTAGATCCTGTCTGATTGCAAATGTACACAACTGAAGCTGCTTATGAACTAATTACATGGACTAAAGTCAGCACACAAACACAGAAGTTGTCTTGTTTAGCTGAACTGTGAACATTACGACGCGGTTTCCTTGCCTTCCGTGTTTGAACATTGCTTTGTTTTGTTTGTTTGTTTTACGTTGTCTGCTGCCTGCCTGTACTGACCATCTGCCTGTTTATTTGACTACGACTCTGGATTGCCCGTATACATCTGTTTGCTCCGGTGTTGACTGTTGCTTGTGTTACCATTCTCTGCATAATAAACCCTGCGTTTGGATCTGCACGCCTGTTGTCAGCGTCATATCACATTACAGTCATATTGCGATATCAAGGCTGAAATTATATATTGTGCAGCCCTACTCTGAATGCATGTTCATGTTGAAATAAACAGTACAAATAATAAGGAAATAAATCATCTTGAAAAGGGCCCCCTTTTTAACAATCATTGTGTGTTTACTTTCAATGTAATTTTATAAAATGGTTTAATATTATTATTATCATTATTATAAATGTCGTGTAGGCAGTGCTGGGCAAGTTACTTTAAAAAAGGAATAGGCTACAAATTACTGACTACTACTGGAATATTGTAATCTCATTACATTACTAATTACTTCATGTAAAAAGTAATCAGATTACTTTGCTTTGAAGTTACTTTTAAAACATAAAATATACCTATAATAAATACAAAAACTGCAGCTCTTTCGGCAATTTAATATTCACTGAAAAACAAAACATTAGGTTGATCACAGCAGCTTGACATATTCAAAAGACTAAAATCGTTAGTTAACCCAAAACTTAATATTCTCTCATCATTCACTTGTCCCAAACAACCCCATAGCCATGCTTCTCTTCACATTTAGAAGGTACCTTCACTCCCGATCTTGCACAAAAATTCAGTTTAGCCTGTTTAGGCTACGTTGGGCCGTTGTGTTTTTGGGTTCTGGTGTCCTCCTAGGTGATGAGTATTGTCATAGAATGCTTTCTGTTCAAGTGTTTGAACAAGTTGCTGGTCGACTTAAAAGCAGTCGAATGTTCTTTAGAGACTAGACATAGACTGCATTTCACAGCATTGTTTTAGTTTTTATGCTCAATGAAATCAAAGTAATATCTGTATTTCCACTTGAAGAAGCAAACACTCTCGACAGCAACCAGGGGCGTCGCCAGACCCAATTCACTGGGGCACGTGCCCCAGTAAAAATCTCCAGTGCCCCAGTAAATGCATTGAGATATGATTTACTTCATATGCAAGTGTATTTATTAAGAGTGGTAATTCTGAAATAAAGACGTTATTCTCTAAGTGCAACCGAACCAACGCTGGTGAAAGCAATGTGTTTAATCAAAAAGCAAACTGATGCATCTCCACGTGTGCGCAAAGAACATGCGCGCCTCTTGCACGCGCTGCCCTGAGAGTCCCGGTAGTTAACATGGGTGCCAAAAAAAACGGCTACCTGCTTGTTAAGTGCCGCTCATGCATTGTAAAACCAGCGTAACAGCCTTTTTTGTTTTGCAAGTGGACAAAACTAAAGTTTAAACAATATGATGGTGATCTTACTAAGCATGCCTCCTGATAGATTGTTTTGTATGAAGCAAAAAGGAGGGATGACGAGTCAGAGAAGATTTAACAAACCTAATTATCTGCCATGTGTCAAGTATACAACAGATAATCCTATAACACATCTTTTTTTTTTTTTTTGTATTTTATTTAATTGTCAATTGAATTTCATTCAAATTAAATTAATATATAATGTTTTTTCTTAAATGATCTTAGCATCACTCCAGTTGTCTTAACGTTGTTTTCCAGTTACATTTAGGATTATTTAGAAGAATAATAATATGTATATAAGAATAATAATATGTATATAAAAATAATGTATAATAATAAGAATACTTTTATTTATAATTTATAATTATTTTAAAGATTATGACTTGAGAATATGATTTTACCTCAGCGCTGCACTTTTCTCCTTTGCCCTCGCGCTGAGTTGGTGATGGAGTGTTGTGAAGTAGTTAAACTATTCTCAGTTTAAATGTACAGTGTCAAACTGGCACAGGAATATCAGTTTATTAATATAAGCTTTGCTAAAAGGCTGGTCAAATGTGGGTCTTTTTTACAGAAGCAACAGACACGCATGCTGCAACCACGGTGATGAGTCAACAATCGCATATATTTTGATTTATTTAAAGTAGGCTTTAGGCTATAGCATATAATAAATTTGTGTAAAGACATTTATAAAAATATGTAGGCAATATATCACAGGGGTTTGTGTAGCAGCAATTACGGGAGCATTAATTAAATCCTTTTTCCCGTGGAGCGAAACAAACACTGCACAGTTGTGTAGCGGATGGAGACGCACAAAAATATATATTAATTATATATATTTTCGTCGGAAGAAAAATATTCTTTGAACGAATTTTGTTTTGCATAATTTGTATCTTAGTTTTTGTCAGTCAGTTATCTACAAAATAAACAAGAATAACTACTAAACTTTGAGGTGAAGCGATGTGCCTCAGGGTCCGCTATATGCTGCGGCCAAAACACAAACTGCATTTTTTGTGGAGGGTTAGGGAAAAAAAACTATTGAAAAGATTTGTTTTTAATGGTTCATTTCACCCAGCCCTAGTACTGTGTTTATAAATTATGATCAATGCAATGCACCACTGGTGAGAGAAAATTTGCTCCACCTGATACATTCAACAGCAGTACTGAATATAAATGCGAGTGTGTCAGTAGCTGAACTGTGATGTTTATAGATTATAAGTCAAAGCACTTTGGACCTGGAGATGACTTTAAAACGTGTCTTATCCCCTTATGGTTAGCGCACCGCTAATCAGCACCACTGAATGCATGAGTAGGCGGAAACACATTCAGACTGTCACACAGGAGCAAAGGTTAGCTCTAAATACAGATTTTAAAAGGATGAGCTGTCAGTCACAGCTTTAAAGAAAAAAGGTAGAAAATGTTAAGCGTTTCCTCTTAATCCAAAGTACACACACACTTACATGCATGCACACTTTTGAGTCTTTCTCTCTCTCTTGTTCAGGCACATTCACTGCAGACACTCCTCTTTTCTCTCAGCAGGATGTCTCAACAAAGACTGATTCTTTTAAGAAGGTCGGTCAAGAGTTTCTACACAGCAGCAAAAAGGACCAGAAAAATAAGAAGTGAAGAGAGAGAAAATGATGGAGAATTATACTCCCACATTGCTATACTTCTGTCACTTAGGAGTTTAAAGGTTCAGCACTTGCTGTTTCAAAGCTTAGCGTCTAGGGAGACATGATGGGGGTATTTACAGTTGGTCACTGCCTGTGTTTTACAGAAATCTATATGGTCATAAAGAAGAAAAGCACACAATTGAAATGGATAATCTTCAGGAGGCAAGTTGAGTGTTGATTGGCTGTGAAGCTCATCAGTTCACCACTGTAGCACAGATACAAGGACATTGGAGCGGTTTAAAGCCCTGAAGATCAGTCGATTCATCAGCGGATCGCTCGTATGTCAGCTCATAAACAGACCCAGCTGATCTTTGCGGCTTTAAACAGCTCCAGTCTCTGTATCTGTGTTTGCACTGCAAAGAGCGGTGAACTGATGACCTTCACAACCAATTACAGTCATTTCTGTTGAGCATGTGAACACAATGGTAAATCAGCAGTTTAAAACCTGCTCAACTCTGATGGAACAATATCATATTAGTAGTCAAAAGTCAATATAACTTTCTAAATATTCACTCTAAAAATCCTGGGTTGTTGTGTGTGTTGCATGCGATTGATGCTATTGTGCAATTTTTCTTCTCTGGTGACATATTCAAGAATTGTTCAATCTCTTTGTCAGCCTAAACCCTGCCAATACAAGCTTACAGTTTCATGCAAAAATTTGGGCACCCCTCTGTGGCTGCATAATTACAGTAAGTGCTCTATCTTTATAAGAGATGATCGCAGTCAAATGCCATTGGTTTCTTGAAAAAGCTAGATAATGTGAAGTTTTTGAGACAAATACGTTGTGTAGCAGTATTTTAGATATGTGAAATTAAATTGAAACTGAAAAATAGGCTATGCAAAATTTGGGCACTCTCTCTTTTGTGTGGATTTCACAAAATTGTAGAGGTGTTAACCGACACTGGTCTCATGGTTCGGTTACGATTATTATGCCATCGATTTGGTTCAATTCGATATCTCGGTGCATTGACGATGCTCACCATACACAATTTAATATTTTCTTCACAGCACAGCAATTCTTGTATTAAAATGTATAAATATACTTATATACTATTTGTAGTACAATTTAATCCTTTAATACAGTCAGATATATAAACTGTAGCTTTAAAAACGCAAGTACATGTCCAGAACAACATGAGCATTAATTGCAAATAAACAAATATATCTATATATCCTGCTCGCTTTCTGAGACTTTTCGAGCGATTGGTCACGGGCTCAACAGAGGGCTGCGATTGGCTGTAATGCTCTGGCGCTGTTCACAGATGATTAATTTTGTTAATTAATTAATTAAAAACAATTAATTTTGACACCCCTACTAAATTTATTTTAGTTACTCAGAGAACCTTAACAATCCTGACACAGGTAAAAAGTTATCACAAAGGTTTCAAGTCTCAATCTCCACAGATATTGTAAGAAAATGGAGGCCCACATGAACATTCTTGTGAAGGAAAGATATGCTAGACCATGGAAAATATATAAAAAGGCCAAGGCGAAGAATGGTTAGAATAGTCACAGTCAACCACAGACCACATTCAAAGAGCTTCAGGAACATCTTGCCGCTAATAATGTCATTGTACATCATTCCACACTCTTCACAAAGAGCAGCTCAATGGAAGGTGATCCAGAAGAAGACTTTTCTGCATTCTGCTAACAAGAAGAGTCGTTTGAGCTATGCAAAGGCTCATCTAGACAAGCCTGAATCATTTTGGGAAAATATACTGTGGACAGATGCCACAACCATTGGCGCTTTGCATGGTGGACAAAGAACACAGCATTCCAGAAGAAGAACCTGCTCCATACTGTAAAATATGGTGGAGCGTCCATCATGCTGTGCAGATTTGTGACAAGCACAGGTACTGGAAACCTTGTCAGAGTTGAAAATTTCATGGATTCCACCCAGTATTAGCATATTCTAAAGAACAATGTTTAGGAATCAGCCAAGACGCAGAAGTTACTGCAGAGTTGGATGCTTTAGCAGGACAATGACCCAAAGCACAGTTCCAGATGTACCAAGGAATTCATGTTCAGACACGATACAATGTCCTGGAATGGCCATCCCAGTCCCTAAGGAAAAATGGTTCAAAATGACATCAGCAAGAATTCAGGGACTTATCCTTGACTATAAGAAGCATCTACAGACTGTTATTCCAGCAAAAGGTGGCTGTACAAAAGATTGATGTAATTATTATGTTGGGGTGCCCTAACTTTTGCACCTGTCTGTGTTTGTTAAGACTTAAATTACATTGCATCTGTTAATTAAATAAATATTATGTCAAAACTGAAAAGTTGTTTTTTCCTAAGAGTATTAAATATATCCAAATGAAATTGCTGATTTGAAAGGCCAGCAGGCTATGGCTTGCAATTATGAAAATTATCAGGGGTGGCCAAACTTTTGTATAAGACATCAAAATTATGCACCAAAATGAGAATTCAGGGCAAAAGCAAGCTAATCTGAATATGACTTTTATCTTATTTACATAAAATACTTTGTCTAAAGTCAAAGAACTATGAACACAGGATAAGAACAATGCAATAATAGTACTATTCTCACAAACAGATGCAATAGGCTTTAAAAGCATGACTCAACAGCAAGCACAGACGGCTGGATCAATGATATACAAGCTCAATTCAAATACACTCACAAACATCTATCAAAGATAGACAAAGTGAGATTCAAAGTAATAAAGATGTCAGAAATGATTTGACCAAGCTGAGCACACTGTACCGTTCCGACCAAGCGTGGGATAGCTTATTTCTACATAAAGTAAACAAATTGACCCTTCACAGAGTTCCCCCCCCTTGGTTACTCTTGCTTGCTCAGAGAATCTACAGAACATCCAACAGTAATGAACAGAACTAGAGATTTCTGGGGATGTTTTAGTTTAGTTTTTCTCTTATAAAGGGGTAAAATGTAACTGATATTATTATTTTGTGGGCTGGAATTCAGTAGGAAACTACAAAGCATCTTTTATCAGCCATTTCGTTAAATTACGCAGTAATGTGATTAAACACTGCAGAGAATCCAGGCAAATGCTTATCACAGTAAACTGAAGAGATAGCGGCCTAATTTGAAAGTGATTACAACTGATAAAAGAGTATAAGTGAGCAGAACTACGCCTAACATTTCTACAACATACTCATGATAACGTGAATGCTGATTATTCCAGTTGTTTTTTTTTAATAAAATTTCAGTAATCTGTTATTTATGTAGCAAACCCATAAACACACAGAACCTCCATGGATTTGCATTTTAAGAATAAAAAAGACCAAATAATATTACAGATAAGGATTGGTCAGTGAGGTTTTTTCTATATAGCCATTAATGTACATTGCTCAGCATAATTGAGTAGACCCCATTTAGAATATGAATATTTTTATCCATTCTCAGTGAATATTGGCAATGTATTTTGGTGCATTTAAACAAAACAGATTTATTAAGCAGATATATCTATTTAAATAATATTAGTCACCAAACATATTTAGAAATAAAAAGATATAACAATTAAATCCAAGCAAAATATTGCAAAAATAAATTACAACCTACAAAATTTTAACTAAATGTAAAAATTTTTTGCTTCTCTTGATTTTTCCTACTTTTTAAATTTGTATTTAGTATTTTTCTATAACATATAAATTTGCGTGTACTAGTTTATGGACCGTTATCGGAAGTTATTTTGTTAGATAAGCTCCAGATTTGGCTTCAGTAATTAATGTATATGCACAAATATATTATTGTATAGCTTCTTACTAAAAATATGAATTTAAAAGATAGATTTGTGAGGGGTGTACTTATAAATGCTGAGCACTGTATCTGTAGCTTCACCCTGGAGAATTTAGCTCCATTACTTCCATGACTAGATTACAATGCATTTTTGACAGAAAATCTTTGTTTTCTATCTCCTCCTTGCCTCCGTGATGTTGTGCTGTTGTTAAACTGCAGCTAAACTCTATTGATTCTGTTTCTCAACACATAAATATCGAATAGTTCTCTGTGACTTTTCATTTAAACACACGCTCAATGACCCTAAACTTATTCTGTAAGCAATAATATGTCCAGAGAGCAAATGCACGTGGTGTAGCATTCGTCAAGCTTTTTAAGTTCACCATTTCCTTCCAGTCTGTAATTTTAGCGTGAAGTTGCAGGCTATAGCTTTCATTGACATAAACTACCCTGCGGCTGTTAGCCTATATGAACTCCATGATGTGTACACTACATCGCATCATGCTGTGCTGCAGTATATGTCAAAAACTTCATAATCAAAGACTTCTAGAAAATGCTTATAGCAAATTTGAGGCAGTGCAAAGCAAAGCTGAAACGCCCGATTACTTACTGTGGTCCTATAGGAACTGAACGGCTTCTTGCTGCTAGCTTCATTTCTGGGAAAACTGCACAGCAGAAAGCCACAGCCTCAAGCAGAGCTCAATCTTAGTGTTGAGCATTTCAGATACTCTGAATGGCCTAGAAAGATCTTAAAAAAAGAAATGAGAAAGACTGGAAATAAGGAAGAAAGCTAGACTAGTTTCACATGCTTTATCAACAATATCCATTTAATATTAGATTCATATTTTACATTATTACATCACAGCTTCAAACAATCCCTGTAAGCCTTTGACCGAAGAGTGTTAATGTCACATTTTGTCTCATTAAGCTTAGTAGGTAAGTAGGTATATGTCTTATCCGAGTCTTGTGGTAATATTGTGGCTTGACGCTTCAGTGCACTTTGACACAAAACCTTTTTTTTCCATATTGTGACTTACGTCTGAATGCTACAGAAATAAAAAGATGTGGTTATGTCAATCGGCTGCTAATTCGATACAGATCTGAATGTGAGCTTGACATTTGAATTTAAATTAAGAAAGGCAAAGGATTTAGTGGTCTAAATGATTGGAAAGGCCATGGCGTACATCACCATGAAGGAGTGTGTTAATTAGAAGAGTTACTGTGTGACATTTTCATTTTAAATTATGAGGTAAAATGGTTAAGTAATAGTGAAAGTAAAGAGTATACAAAGTCTATTTTTTCATTTTATATTGACTTTAAAGGTCCACAAAGTATTTTTCAATCTGATCAATTTATTCTGTCAGAGAAAATGTCAAAAAACAAAGGGGTTCATGAGATGAATGCAAATAGCATTTAATTGGTCATGTGACTTCAGAATGTCACCACCCTGAGCAAACCCACTTCAAATTTCAAAACTGTTTTATTAGGCCACTGATTTGATAAGTCTTCCTTCTCTCGAATGAGAAAAACAAAGTTAAGCATAGATCAGTATATACATACATTTAAAAGTTTATTATTACATGACAGTAGCTCAATTAACCTTATATAGACTATTTGTTTTAGGGGTGACCACTCCCAGCAAACAATTTTGTGTTTAATAGATGTCTAATTGACATCTAAACGTAGACAGCTTGGCTAAAACAAGGCTAAACTTGGGCTGTCAGTGAAAATCTAATAGACATCTAAGAATAGCCCAAAACTAGACTAGTCGTCAAATAAAGACAGACTTATTATGTGTAAACATCTTTTTATTTGATGACCAGTCTAGTTTTGGCCTATTCTTAGACGTTTATTACATTTTCACTGACCCAAATTTAGCCTTGTTTTAGCCAAGACCACTATGTTTATACGTCTATTGGACATCTATTAGACATCTTTTAAAAACAAAAAATGCTTGCTGGGCTGTGTTATTGTTAATTAATTTACTGACATCTGTCATTTATCAATCTCATTTACCACAACATAACATTTAAACACCAAAAAAACTATTCAATTTCAAATCATTGCGACAAATATGGTTTATAACAGTAATTGGACCAATTAACAAATAAAGTTTGGTAAAACATTTGCCAAAAAAATAAGACCAGCAAAACAAACGTGAAAACATATAGCATATACAAACAATATCACAACGCAAGAATTATGTTGTTAATATATTGATTATTAAGAAAGTCAAAAGCGTAATTGCAGAGATAAATTGTTTAGAAACAACAACAATACATATATGAAAGTAGATATTGATAAAACTTACATTTTAGTCTCGATATCCCCAGTTAATTTGTGTTTGTTGGTCCGTCATGAGTCATGAAGCCGTCTCGCATTGTTGAGCAACATGAGGTAATGAACGAGTCAACGTTTTGAAAGAGTCGGTTGAGCGAATCATTTAAGAACTCAGCCATAAGAGGGTCACTTGTCGCCACCTATTGTTGCATTCAGAGTATGATTGCACTCAGTACAAGGCTTTTAGTTATATAACATTTTTTTTTTTTACGCTTGTTTGTCTTCCTTTGTTTATTGGGCTAGAATTATACATGTATCCTGTATTGTGCAAAGCATAAGATATTTCTTGTGTGTTTTTGTATTTGTAAAATACAACTTGTGCTCTGATATTAGGGCCCGGGTCATCCCGTTTGTGTGTGTGCGCGCGTTTATGTGTGAGAAGTCATCCACTGCTACTTTGAAGTCCATCATTGTGGTTTACTTTTGGCAGCGTGTTTGTGGTTCTGAGTGATACATGGAAGTAACTTCAGCAAACGCACACATCTATTATAGGTTGAGCATCATCACACCACTCTTTCACTTCTCCTTCCTGTAAACTCTCCATCCCTGTTTATCTCTCCCTCACAAACATGCCTTCTTCCTGCTGTCTAGTGAAAGGTGAATGCTAATGAAAAGTGTGCGTGAGTGTGTGTGACTATTGTAAATAATGGAGTAGGTTTGTCCACTAATTCACTGCCATGGTGACTAAGTGAAAGTGAATACCACAAACATTATGAAATATGCACTTATACTTCACAGATGCAGACTGACTGTTTACTTAAAAATATTTTACATTGTCACCTTAAAAAAATAAATGTGATTTATTGCATAAGTGTAATTGAAAAATAAATTGAATGCGAGAATTCTTTATAAGGGCTTAAGAATGGACGATTCTAAGGGCCCATACATTTAGGGGGCCCCCAGAGACATTGTTAAGGGCCCGCTCCTACAACACCCCCACCGACCAGCCCAAACTCCACACAGAAATGCCAACTGACCCAGCCGGAGCTCGAACCAGCTTCTTGCTGTGAGGCAATTGTGCTACCCACTGCACCACTGTGCTGCGGGGTTTACACTGTACTATTATAGTAACACAACTTTAATTCCTAATCTAATTCCCAAATAAGTAAAACAATAAAACAAATAAAAATGCTTTACTATTAAATATTTGTCAACTATTTTTCTGTATTGATGGTTGGCCAAGTAAGCAAGCTATAATCCCATATAGACACCTGAAACATGAAATTATATGCAAATTACTTATATGACACACAAGTTTATCTAAATTTGAAAAAAATAAATAAAACATATTAATTCATATACATAAATACAAATTAAGCTATATTTTGAATTTTATTGAGCATATATGACATATATTTTATATTTGTGAAATTCATAAATGAATTTGTTAAATTGCATATATTGCTATATACCTGATTTCTATATGGAGATTGCTTAGCTTCTTACAACAATTTGTTTAAACAACATGGATGCTTGCTAATTAGTTTCACATTTACTGGTAAAATCCTGATTATCCATTTATATGATAATTCTTATAATTATCCATTAGGCAATCATGTTTTATAGACTGGTGTTTTATACATGTGACATGTAAACAGTAGCTGTTAAATTAGTCAATTTCATAATCCTGGATGCATAATATTGACATTCATGGTCATCACTCCATAACCTTTGCTTTATCTTTCCAGTCAACTATACAGTATAGCAATAAATTTCCTCTGTATGCAGTCATAATCCTCCTACACAGTAAATTAAAATATTTAATGGTCTCCCATCACTAAAGACCGGGTAGAAAAAGCATTAAATGTGCATTAAGTTGAAGAATCGAAAGGTAATGTACTGATATTTACATCAGGATAATGTTATCTGGCTTAATATATTTAAATTAAACCCTTTAAGGCTTTAATGACATTGTTGAATAATGCATGAATTGTTTTCAGTTGCTTGACAGATATGCTGAATAACTAGGTAAATATTTCACACAGGGATTAAAAATAAACCTATAGAATTAGGATAGAGAAACAAGGAAAACGCTTTCCGCTTAATGCATTTAAGCAGTCATGAAGATGCATATTCAAACAGATTCACACACGCTATTTCTCTCACACAGATTTTTTCACACGCACATAGCGCCTTCTGTCACATTGCTATGCAGATTCATTCATAAAGGCGCTCATAAGCATACATACACACACACATGTAATCTCAGAGGAGCTGTTGTGGGATCTTTGCTCCGCCTCGTTTAGCTAATTGAGCTCAATGTTAATGCTGAACCATTTTTATGTGACACTAAATTATTAAGCTTCATTTATAATTCATAAAACGTAATAACCTCTGAATGCAAGCTTGAATAATGGAGGGGGAATCATTTGAAGCACATTTTTTCCCAGCTACAACTTTGGATGGGCCACAGTTCAAAAATAGGAGAGGAGGGGGAAGAGAAGAAGGTACATGAAATGCACTCACTGGCAGTTTAACTAGATCTATTTGTTCAGATGTTTGTTAATGTAATTATTTAATACATCACAGCAACTTGCAAAATGCAAAAAAAAAAACATGATTTTGAGTCTTTCAGAAAATGCACACAAGACATGGGCCAGATGTCAAATGTAGCATTTGGCCCAGATGTTAAAAATTGATATGCGGGCCATGTAAGTTTGACCTATCTTGACCCACATTTAAAATACATTGAAATAATTGTTTGAGTAAAGAAATATTTTAAAACACAGTCATTTCCATCTTCCTGTCTGCATTTTCTAATGGCTTTTTGTAAATCAGGAAACAATCAGAGTTAATTATTTGAATTATTAATCTATTGTTTCCTGTATGTTGCAAAATAACCAAATTTAACCTACATTACATATATTTTATTCATTCATTCATTCATTCATTCATTTTCTTTTTAGCTTAATCCCTTTAACATATATTTTATTAACCAAATAATTATTTTACAAATTATATTATTATTCATCATTACTAACATTACCATTATTAATGCACGTAAAGCACAATGCTTCATGGGTTTATCAATTTCCTTGCAGCCATGACAAGCTGATTGTGTTTGCCAGAGCTAGGCCAGAGAAATTTAGCTATATGTGGGTCAGGTTGGTGGAGTAATGGTGTAGAGGAGATGTTTTTGGCATACTTTGGACCCCTTGTCATTCAAGTATTATAAAAGACCCGAACCTGAGTATTGATTCTGACCATGTCCATCCCTACATGACAACAATGAACCCATAACACTCCATGCTCCAGGCTCAGTTCACCTTAAACTAGTTTCTTGAACATGAACGAATTAATTATACTCAAATGTTCTCCACAGACACCAGATCTCATTCCAACAGACCAGCTTAGGTTTGAAGTGGAAAAGGAGATTCACATCATTGATGGTCAGAAGATAATTCTGAGCACCTGTGTTCCTGTTCATTCAATATAGACTAAAATCTCTGAGCAATGTTTCCAACACCTTGTTAAATCGATGCCACAAAGAATTAAGGCTGTTTTAGAGGTAAAAGCAAGTCCAGCGCAGTTTTAGCAAAGTGTACCTAATAAAGTGGCCAGTGAGTGTTTTATATGGATTGATATTGGATTTTTTTTATTGTGTGTTAAGTTTATTCACAGTATAATTATTTGGAGTTATTTTACAATACAAGAGATTGGACTGAAGGTTTATGGAAAGCAGTTGATAAAGCAGTGCAGAATGAGAGATGACATGCACAATTCAGTGTAGAGAGAGATTGAGTGAGAAAGAGAGAGAGGACACACTGCTCATCTGCTTTAGGCTTTAAGCCACATGCTGAATTACACTGATTTATAAGTCAATATATCACACAAATCCATCTCTCTCAGACATTACGCCTCCATGCCGCCATTGCTCTAGACTTGATGTTTTCTCATTCTGTCTCCTTTTTTATGTATTTCTCCTCACTCTTAATCTTTTTTCATACACCGTTAACAATTTCCTGTAGAATCTACAGTAACTTACTGGCAGCAGTTTGCCAGTAACATACTGTAAATCAATTACAGCAAAAAATACTGTGTTTACAATTTCAGCATCATTTATCTTGCTGTATATGTATTTACAGCATTGTATATCTTTACTGTGAATTATACAGTAATTTTCACAATTCAACTTTAAAATACAGTAACATGTCGCATATGTGTCCTACGGTAAAATACTACAGTTCAATTATTACAGTTAAATACAGTGTAATTTACAAAAGTTGTTAATAGTGTAGGGGGATAGAGTATACACCGTCAACAATTTCCTGTAGAATCTACAGTAACTTACTAGCAGAAGTTTGCCAGTAGCTTACTGTAAATCAATTACAGCAAAAATACCATATTTACATTTAAAGCACAATTTATCTTGTTGTATATGTATTTACAGAATTGTATGCATTTCTTTAATGTAAGATATACAATAACTTTCACAATGCAACTTTAAATTACAGTAACATATCGCATATCTGTCCTACAGCAAAAAAAAACTACAGTTCATTACTGTTAAATACTGTTAAATACGATGTTTACAAAAAACGTTAACAGTGTAGGGGATAGAGTATACACTGTTAACAAATTCCTGTAGTGTGTACAGTAACTTACTGGCAGCAGTTTTTCAGTAACTTACTGTAAATCAAAATACTGTACTTACATTTACAGCAACATTTATCTTGCTGTACAGGTATTTACAGTATTGTATGTCTTTACTGTACTAGTTTTCACAAGGCAACTTTAAAATAGAGTAACATACTGCATAATGATCCTACAGTAAAACACAGTTAATATCACAGTTAAATACTGTGTAATTTATCAAAATCGTTAACAGTGCATGTTTTGAGGAGGAACCGGGGAGGAGCAAAAATAATGTGATGAAAATCAGTAATTCATAGTTTAGTGTCTCATTGTTGTCACAAGGTAAAAACTTTTTGTGTGTGCAATATAATAGCAATAAGATATTTTATATTGATCAATTAAATTATGATTTATTAAAGGGATAGTTCACCCCAAAATGAAAATTTTGTCGTTTACTCGTTTACTCGCCTTTTACATCACAAACTTGCCTGAGTTTTTATTTCAGTTAAACACAATATAAGTTATTAAAAAATGTTGAAAACGAGTAACCACTGACTTCCATAATATTTGGTTCTTATTATGAAAGACAAATTTCTAACATTTTTTAAAGTATCTTATTTTGTGTTCAATTAATAATACATCTTAACAAAGAATTAAAAAGAAAAATACATTTAACACATCTTTAAAAATGCCTCAATATGTGAGAAACAAAACAGACAATTTCTTCAAATGAACACAGAACAGGACTGTATTTTCAAGCGTCGGAGTTTAGCGAAAACAGCGAAAGTCAGTGGAAAGTTCCCATCGTGAAAGAAAACAAACACATGAATGTTTGCGCACTACAGGGTCACCTCCTCTCCGTTTTCATTTATCTGTGCTCTCCTCGCTGTCATTTTAAATCTGTTGTTAGTGTAATGGTCTGCTCTCCTCCACTATGTTCTTTGCTCCCTCATTTGCTCTCTCCAAGGGTCACCTCTCTCCCACCTGTCTGGCCTGTAACTGCACGTCTGCTTTCATCTTCCTCTCTCCGCACTGCTGCTTCTCCCTTTTCCTTCCGTAATAGAGGTTGTCCGTCGAATGTTAATTGGCCTAATTCATATCTACAGTACTTTGAATTGGTTTGATATGGTAGGAAAATGCTCAATCTAGTTTGCTTGACGCATGTTAATTTAAAGGACTGATTAATTCTATCCTCAAACCTTCTCATTCAAGTCTGCTTCGTTCACTCTTTCCTCTGCCAACCTCTTCTAGAGGTCAAGCTTTCCACTTAAAACTCCAACCAATTAAAGTTACAGTACATCATCTGACCTCATAAATGTTTGATTTGACACTGGATCTTGTTCATTATTCATGTGCCTTCTGCAATTTTCTCAAACTCTTTTTTTAATTATTCAGAACTGTGTACTATTTTAGTGCATTGTTACAGTTGTAAATTTCACTTTTGTTTGAGGCATTAAAGTCAGCTTGAAGACAAAAACGATACTATCGACCTTTTAGTAATAAAATGATTTCAAAAATTCCAAAGGAAAAAAAGTTTTATATCATTAAACATTCATATTTACGATCACTTTATTTTGGTCTTGGCTTTTTGGCCCTTGTACCAGTATCTTTTAGGCCATGTCCCAGATGACTTGAAGTGCACGCCAGTCTTGCATGACTCAAAATGTTTCAGAGAACACTGTAAAAAATGCTGGGTTCCACATAATTGATTTGTGTTGGGACAACATGAAGGAATTAAGTTATTAAGTTAATTAGATTTATACATTTAAGTGGATTGAACGTAAAACAATTGAGTTGTCCCCCACAAAAACTCAGCTCAATTTATATAAGTAGTTTGAACAAACAACAAATGTAATTTTTTGAGTGAAGTACTACAAGGCCGGGCTAATAAATGATATTATATTGAATCGCAATAAAAAACAAGACAAAAACACTGTCTATATTGATCTAAGAGCCAGTCACACAGCAGAAATGTCCAACAATAGGAATCTAAAAGAGTGTTGATATTAGAGATACTGAATTTTCTGCCATGAAAAATGTATAATATGTTATGCCGTTTAATGGACCCTCTAATTTTTGTGGCTTCAGTCATTGTTGGGATACTCTTTTAAATATGAAAGCATTAACAACTTATATCAAAATATATACTATTATTCAATATGGAAAATAATTATTTAGATTGCGTTTTTGCCATATCGCCCACACTAAAAAAATGATGGTTGCAAAAGTGTTGCAAACTATTTAAATGTGTTGAATTTACACTAACAAGTTAAATTTAGTAATGTTCAACTTAATTTCTTTGTTTAAATTCAGCCCAAATAAATTGTTTACAACCACTTAACAAAAAAAAAATTATTAATCCAAGGAATCGTCTTTGAATCATTTTCAGTGCAGCCCTACCTGCAAACATTTTTCTCCAAACACCTGGATCCAGAAAACATCTGTTTTTCATTATTCAATCATTATGATGTAAATAAACAAGTACCGGCCCCAGTGTTGACCTATTAAACTAAACAGTAAAAGCCAGTAGCTTACTGTATACATTATTAAATATAAAGGCTTTCTTTTGCATGAATGGTTCAG
>NC_079451.1:30429556-30469556 GCF_903798145.1 Danio aesculapii
CTCGCAGACAGGTTTTGAGAAAATCGCAGACAAATGCCTGAACTCACAGGCAAATCGGTGCTTGTTCATGTGAGTAACAATCACACAATGTGAACTATCAAAGACGCGATCAGAGCGAATCTCCGATGAGTCGCAGATGCCCCTGAGATATTTGGAATGCTAAACATCTGGAGCTGTCGGCGATTCAAAATGTGAAATGAGCATAATCGTGTGAAATGAGCAAAACTTCATTGATTATACAGCCAATGAGAGAGCAGCATCCACTAGTGTGGGTATCTGCAGGACAGCGGGAGGTTGTGGGAGCGCTCATTTTCATTTTATTTGGACCCAAGAAATGGAGGAAAAACTAGTGTCTGTTTGACATGTTGACATCTAAGCAGTATCACAACCGGATCAAAAAAGAAAAAAGTTGAGGAGAAATTGCTAATTCCCTTCAAACCCAGGTGAGCAAATATGTACATTTTCTACTCAATTAAAGACTTCTTTCTCGTTATGTAGTTAATAACAAAAGATATACTATGTGTTTTTGGTTGTGAGACATAGTTTGGACAAAGTTGTCTGCGATTCTTCCTATTGTAAAGTCATGCAGTATGAAACCCCCTGACGTCGATCCATCTTGCAGTGTAAACAAAGCAGCGACAAAACGCTAGCCCAGATAGTCATGCAGTGTGAAAACATCTGTGACACGACTACTTTGAAAATCATTCAGTCTGAACTCAGCATTAGATATTGCTTGATAATCATAGCAGGTTTGGCATGCTGGAAGAGAACCATGAGCTCAGAGATAATTGAGCCCAGGGCTCCTGCCTGGTCAATGAGCATAGTGGTGTACGAGATCAGGTAGTTCTTGAGAGCTCCCCGGGTAAAGGAGGAAAAGGGGGAGATGGAGTGGATGGGAAGATTCTTCAAAATGAAGATAAGGGAGTAATTATATAATTTTACACACTATTTATAGTGAGTTCGAAATGATCCGATTGGTTTACTAAAGATTACAGATGAGAGACCAGCAGACCACCACTATAGTCTGATTTACAAACTAATGACTTTTATGAGTAGTTTTTTAACATTTATTTTTAGCTTAAGTACTATTTTCAGCAAAAAGAAGTCGAAAAATGTTATTAATAATTTAGTTTTATGTATTGTATTGTAATGCATATTTATATGTTGTCTTATTTGTATTTATATCTATTTATTTTATATTTTATCAGTTTGTTTGCATTTATTATTATTTTATTTCAATTTGCTTGCATTATTATTATTATTATTACATTCATTTCATTATTTGCATTTCAACAAAACAAGGCAACGATCACAAGGCTGTGTTGTGTCCTTCGGTTGTCATTTGAAGGTGCGTTTTGCTTAATATCTCATTCTTGAATAAAGGTTTTAAACTGTATCAACAGGATTTAAGATTGTCGTCATAAGAGGTATGAAGGGAAGAGCTAGTGTGAGCATGCTAATGGGCCCTGTTAGATGAGAAGAAATATCATTATTATTATTACATTTATCTCATTTCAACATTTATCTCATTTCAACAAAATTTCACATTTGAAGCTTGCTTCACATCCACCTCCAAAACATTTCTTCATGCCATATTTTTTGTTTTCTCTTAGAAAGCAAGTTATTCACTGCTGAATGAAGAGACTGTGTTTACCTGACCTCTGACCTCAGATGTGCTAAAGCTGCTAAAAGCTTGAATTACACAGGAAATGCTGAAACCAAAACTCATCCACAGACTTAAATCGCAGTGATCGGTCATAAATAAGACAATCCGGTGCTCTGATTTGAGACGAAATTGAACCAATGTAGCCCCCCAAAAACTTTGAATGGATTTTAAAACTTCCATAAAGCACAAATGTTTTTTAGGATGCTGATTTGTGGCTGCAGTCTGTGGGCTCACGGAGATGAAAGCAATCAAACCCCACAGGTTGCTTTATTATTGGCCACTCGCCTCCACCGCAACCAATCACCTCTCTACCTGGCTTCCTGCATAATCTATCAAGATTATTCGACTTCTGCAGATATAATGATTAATAAACATCCACAGCATGCTGACAGAGCCCTTCCAGAGGCTCCTTAATCTGTTTTCTGCCACACGGACGACAGCTCGGCCTGTCACACGGGGGAAATTGGAAAAGCTTGTGTTTGGATGCATGCAGGAATACTGCGCTGAGATTTTAGACTGCATTTATCAGCCCGACAGCTCTGCAAAGTGCAAACTTTTCTTTCCACTGCTTTTCCCCATCAGCTGCCTTTCTCTGACATTCTGTTTCACACTGTCACTTCCACTGAAGCAGCTCTTGGCGTTATGTACGGCTTCTCTGCATCTCCCCGTCTGTCCTGTCATTCATGGCTTCTCTGGCTGTTATCTTGTGTTGTCCTTCTCTCTCCTGCTGAATTGACTGAGTGCTTCTTCACTCTGTAGTGCTTCTTGCCCCTTTCTCTTCTCTCTTTCCCTCTCTGTAGGTCTCAGTCTGATCTCTAGTTCAGCTTTATAGGGAGCCTGTTGTTTTGTACAGCTCTCTGAAAAGTAATGCTTGAAAACACTGAAATGTCCTTCAAGGTTCAGGGTTCCCACTCTTTCATGGACACCAAATTCAAGGACTTTCAAGGACTTTTTAAATTATTAATATTTTAAATCGAGCACCTCTGTAATTCACACCCCCAGCATGTAGCGTCTTGAAAGTCCTTCCTGTAATTAACATTTCACTTACACTTAATATTTGCATGATGCATAATGATGATGCTTTGAATGTCATTTTTAAAAATGTTAACCACTTTAAACAACAGTTTTAAAATCATGTTCAAAGAGTTTAATACAATTAGTTGAATTCTGTACTGGCAATACTCAAATGCGGTTTCTAAAGTATTGATAAAATGCATTATTTCCCAGGTAGCATAGAATTCTGGCCCAGATTTAGCATATAGCTGGCACAGCAGGCATTCATCCGGCACCGGCATACAGCATGTGGGCCAAACATGGCCCGAGTTTGGTAGAGGTGGTACCGTCTTTAAAACGGCACACAAGATTTGGACCAGATGTTAAAAATTAATATGTGGACCACGTTCGCCAAGTTTGGCCTGTCTTGACCCACATTTAAAATATATTACAATAATTTTTGAGTAAAGAAAAAATTCTATCAGTCAAGTCGCTTTAAGAAAAAGCACGCCCATAGTGTGCCAAAAGCGCAATGCTTTATGGATTTATCGATTTCATTGCAATCGGTACACAACATATCTGGTACAGTTCAGGCCAAGTTATGAGTTGAGTTATTAACTTGGCTTTGACTTGACCCAGATATGGTCCTTGTTTGGCCCTTGTCTGGATGCCAGACTTGGTCCAGTCATGTACTGTAATTCACTGCGGCATGTGGGCCAAGCTAAATCTGATTGTGTGGGCCAGAGCTGGGGCAGAGAAATTTTGCTATTTGGGTTGTTATAGTTCATGTATAAAATTAAAATTTAAGATTTTTAAATTAAGATTTTCTTATTTTTTTCATTTAGGCTTTGAAAGCAGAACAGTACAATAGGTGAAATAACACCATAAACTTTAAATTCAAGCACTTTCAAGCACCAATGTTTGTTTTTAAGTATTTTCCAGTCCTTGAAATCAAATGTCTGAAAAAATCAAGCACTTTCAAGTATTTTCAAGAAGCATGGGAATCCTGAAGGGGTATTTAAATTTTTTTTTAAATCATATATAATATGATACATTTGAGTGATTTTTCTGATTCATTATAGTGTAGCTTGCAAAAAAACAAAACAAAATACTGCTTAATCAGGCAACCTGCGTTTGCCTTTGTTTTGATCCAGGAATGCCAAAGTTAGTCCATGGTAACCTATAATTTGGCCTGCCACCACATCTGAGAAGATTTAGAAATGAAGGTTGCGGCGAATACCTTCAATAAAGATGTCATTTCTAATTGAACATAACCTTTTGTTTGTTTGTTTGTTTGTTTGTTTGTTCAGCTACAAAAAATTCTACTGAATTGAAATGAAATGTTTCAATTAAATGTTATGCATGAATCACATTTTTAAAAATGTAAATAGGCCTACTCGAAGATAAAGGATAATACACAAGACATTGATGAACAAATCAAGGCAAAGGCAGGTTCAGCTTGACTCGTGTATTTAGCATTGAACACCATTGTGTTATAAATGTGTTCATTTATGTTTTTATTATAAGAAGTTCATTATAAAATGTAAACAAAAAACTTTTTTCTATTTATTTTTCAATATTAATAAATTAGGAAATTTCCATGGCAGCTTTAATATAATAGTTTGGTATATTACCTTTGGCCCAGCCCCCTCAATCAAGATTAGTTTTTGGCCCTTCATAAGGAAAAGTTTGGTCACCCCTGGTTTACAATAAACTGCGACCAATATGTATCCATCCTTCATAACATTTACCCTAAATTAAAACTAGTTAAATATATATATATATATATATATATATATATATATATATATATATATATATATATATATATATATATATATGGTTTTTAATAAATTTTCTTATTTTAATTTTATTTTTATGTTCACTCGACTTGCACAATGGCTTTTTTCTTTGTGTAATGCCTGAATTAAAAGGATAGTTCACACAAAAATTAAACTTCTGTCATCATTTTACTCATCCTTGTTTAATATGAGCTTCTTTCTTCTGTTAAAAAAGAAGATGTTCATTCATTTATTTTCACTCTGGCTTAGTCGCTTTATTAATCAGGGGTCGCCACAGCGGAAAGAAACCGCCAACTTATCCAGCATATATGTTTTACGCAGCGGATGCCCTTTCAGCTGCAACCCAACACCAGGAAACACCTATACACTGTTACATTCACACATACACTACACTACACATACACTATGGCAATTTAGTTTATTCAGTTCACCTATACCGCATGTTTTTGGACTGTGGGGGAACCCGGAGGAAATCCACGCGAACATAGGGAAAACATGCAAAAACCACAGAAGTGCCAATTGACCCAGCCGGGTCTCAAACCAGCTACCTTCTTGCTGTGAGGCGATTGTGCTACTCACTGAGCCACCGTGCTGCCAAAAAGAAGATGTTGAAAACAAATTTGAAAATCATTGACTTTCATTCTAATTGTTTTCCTACAATGGAAATCAGGTTTTCAACATTCTTCAAAATATCTTCATCAAAAGTGTTCATCAAAATAAAAAACAAACTCATAAATACCACTTGAGAGTGAGTAAATAGTGAGTATGTTTAAAAATAAAAATAGTGAGTCAATTTTTAAAAGAGCAAGGTCCTTCCCTGCCTGAATTTGTAACATTTTCTGACTCTCTACTCTCTGTTTGCCTCTTCATGAGCACTTCTGCACTGACTCAAATCCCCAGCCACCTCTCTCCCCCAGGTTCCCCTGTGATTCGGAGCAGGACACAGTCTGACTACACCTGATAATGGAGCTGCTGATTAAAGCATACAAGGCCAGGCTCTTCTGGGCATGCAGGTGTCGTTCCTGCACTCGTGTGCTGTATCACAGACAGAGCAGATGGGTGTAATGTCCCACAAGACAGAGAGAGAGCTCCAGATCACAGCCCTCCTCAATGCAAATGTTACATATTTATGCTGTCATGAGGTAATTGCATGTGTGGGATTAAACATCCAGAATGAATCCCAAATACTTGTATAATATGTGCCCAATAAAATAGATTTAACGCTAGAACTGCCAGTCTGCCACAGGGTCAAATTTAGCCACAGCTGCTTTTCAAATGTTTTCAAATAGTATGTAACAAATTTTCAATTAAATACCTCTAATATCTATGTCTATACCTGTCATTGACTTTTTATTATGCCATGTTATTCATTCATTCATTTTATTTTTGGCTTAGTCCCTTCATTATGCAGGGGTCGCCAGAGCAGAATGACCAGCTTATCCAGCATTTGTTTTATGGGTTGTGGCCCTTCCAGCCACAACCCAACACTGGGAAGCACACATACATAATCTTTCACACACACACGCACACACGCACGCACGCACGCACGCACACACACACACACACACACAAACACACTACAGCCAATTTAGCTTATTCAATTCATCTGTACCACATATCTCTGAACTGTGGAGGAAACCGAAGGCTCGAACCAGCAACCTTTTTGCTGTGAGGTGAATGTGCTACCCACTGCGCCACCATGCAGCGAGTTATTAAAAACTGTTTATATAAAAATATATCTTAAATGTTCTTTATTTAATGAAATTAGAGAAAATTAGGTCTCTTCACCGACCTATAGCACTATTTTCAATTTAAAAAACATGTTGCAAACCTGTTCTTTCCGACTACCCACTCCTAACTCTCAGCTTGGTACTAGATACTAGTTCTGGTCAGCACATTATAGATCTGTATTTTTTGTATGTAAGATTGCACTAGTGGTTTTTTTTTTTCTGCTCAAAATACTCTTCAGGGCAACGCAGTGGCGCAGTAGGTAGTGCTGTCGCCTCGATCACAGCAAGAAGGTCGCTGGTTTGAGCCTCGGCTGGGTCAGTTGGCGTTTCTGTGTGTAGTTTGCATGTTTCCTCCGGGTGGTCCGGTTTCCCCCACAGTCCAAAGACATGCGGTACAGGTGAATTGGGAGGGCTAAATTGTCGGAAGTGTATGAGTGTGAGTGAGTGTGTATGGATGTTTCCCAGAGATGGGTTGCAGCTGGAAGGGCATCCGGTGCGTGAAACATGTGCTGGACAAGTTGGCAGTGGCGCTGTGGCAACCCCTGATTAATAAAGGGGCTAAGCCGAAAAGAACATGAATGAATGAAAATACTCTTCAGTGTATTTGCTTACTGTTACATGTTTTTGTTGTGCTTTATTTTAGTTCTTTTTGTAATGTGTTTTACGTTGGATAAATAAAACATAAAAATGCACATCTATAAGTGCTATAAAGTTAAATATACCTATGACTTTAATTTTTGCACTGTCATTGCGTTCCACTTGTTTTAGTCAGTTATGGATGCCAGACAGATATTAGAGAAACAAATGCTCACACAAGTGATTTTGAGGATCCTCAATATCTTTTGTATTCAGCTGAAAAAGATAAAACCACACTGTACACCTGATAAAAGTCCATTTTAAAGATTACTGCAATAAAAATAATGCTATAAAGTTCTTAATTTTGTTCAAATGTTAATTTGTGTTGTTTAAAAGAATGTTGACTAACTTAAACTTAACTCTCATATAGTCTAAAATAAGCCTAAGATAATGCTATGTTCTATTATGTGCTAAACCACTGACCCTTCATGCTAATAATGCTATGTTGTTTATGTTTAAGATGTTTAGATGTTCATGTTTAATCATTATGAAAACAAAGCTAATTATTATTAACGTTATTTTTTTAGGTTTAATAAGCTTTCTGCTGCAATGAATTGAAAAAAATATATATATCTCAATATGCTTTTGAAAATGCCCCTTTCATAATGTAATTTTGGTCAGGCACCAATTTGGACAGCACGCCCGGCGCAGACGCTCAAGGACCCTCTAAGCATCCAAACATGGCGGCGGTCACAAGGCTGTGCTGTGTCCTACGGTTGTCATTTGACGGTGCGTTTTGCTTAATATCTCATGTTTGATTAAAAGTTTTAAGCTTTATCGACAGGTTTTGGAATTGTCGTTTTGTTTGATGAGTGTTCCGCGTAAAGAGTGCGTACGTATATACGTTTGAAGGGAGAAGTTAATGTGAGCATGCTAACGGTCCCTGTTAGATGAGAGAAAATATCATCATTTGCTTCAAGAAATACCAGTAAATGCTACACAAAATAACACGATACATCTATCATACAGATAGCACAATTGTATATATAGCAAGCCACTTCTGTCATTGCTGACAGTCAGTATTCATACTGACCTCTGAAATCTGCAGCATGTGTTTTGCGTGTTCATGTGTATTTGTAAGTTTGCGTAGACAGTATATTTTGTTATTTTAAATATGAAGTATGTTTCAAGATTACATAATATGGAGAACTTGCTGACATTTTGTTTCAGATTTGAGTATTTCTGTTTTAGAAACTTAATACAATACTTCAGTACTGCCTTTATGATGTGTTTAGCAACCTTAAATGCATTTTTTGTTTGGCTCAGTGATTGTCTGCAGTCAAAAAATACATGCTTGCTTGTAGTGGACAGAAGTGATGTTCACCTTTAATTTAAACATCCTGATATTATGTAGTTGTTCCTAGAGAGCGTAGATCTTTCAAATGTGCTCCATGTTTCATTTGTAATAATTGAAGAGCATGCTTTCAGAGCAGTGTGCAGCAGAGTGGCTGTTAATCCAACGATGAACACAAGAAAAATATGAATACGTTATTTTAACTGTCAGTGCACTTTACACTGGCTGTCAAAAGCTTACAAAACATTAGGATCATTTAATGTTTGTGATAGATGTTATTGAAAGGCACATTTATTATATCTTATTAATCTAATAGTCTAAAATAAATGTTTTTTATTTGTAAATATATTTTGAAGTAGGACTGCTCAATAAATAATTTCAGCATCGATATCACAATGTGCTCATCCGCACTAGTCGCATCGCAAAGATATGCAATGTCCAGTCTTAATTAAAGTTGTTCTGGAGAATTGTATTTTATCACTAATCATATGGAATTTATATGATTTATGGGAAAAAAAACATTTCTTAGAATTTTTGTCTTGTTTCTAGGCCAAATATCTACATTCCAAAGTTAAAACAAGATCATTTCACTTACCACACTAGCAGATAATTTCCTTATAACAAGGAAAAAACTCTTCATTTTCATGTTTTTTTCTGCCAGTGAAAACTGAACAGTATTTACTTGGTCAAAGACTTTTTTTTTATTTAGATATTTGGACTAGAAACAAGACAAAACAAACTAAGAAAAGTGTTTTTTTTTTGTATTTTAATTATTAAAATTCTGTACTTAAATACTGTTAGGCTCTCCAGAAAAAAGTCAAATAGTGCTATTCAAAGCATCTTCTGAAACTATTCATATTGCAATATTTATCGCAGAAAAATAAAACATGGCAATATCAGATATGTGCTATCTAGGGCTGCAAAATCTATCATTTCAGCATCGATATCGCAATGTTATCATTCGCAATAGTCACATCGCGAGTATATGCAATGTTGAGTCTGGATTAAAATCGATCATTTTCGCAAGTGTTTTTTGAACCCTGTGATTGTGAGAGGACTTTAAAAGCATTCAGGCCTAAGAAATTGTATCGTTTGTAACTTTGACAAATTAAAAAGTGATTTTAACTTGATAATTTTATGTAATTGTTTATAAAACGTAGACTATGCAGTATTATTTTAAATTTGATTATTCAATCACTGTATACCTGAATACAGTTCAATACTGTAGTGTATTCCTGAATACAGTTCCTCAGAAAACAATAAACGCTTTTTATTTAATTGGTATCTTTTTTATTGATTGTGTAGATTATGCTTGTAGATTGTTTCTTATATTTTATGCATATGCACTCCCCTACAGAATCATCCCAATCAATTCTTGCAAATAATGCAACTAATCTAGTCAAATTGTATTATTGCAATATAAATTGCAGAATAAAAAAATCACATTGTTAGATTTTTCCAGTATTATGCTGCCATACTTTCCAATAAATGCAGCAAAGCCATGAAGCTAAAATGATAAACAGTCAAAACTACTGTTCATTAAAATGCTAAATTACATCGGGGTGATTTGAACAGTTTTGCAATGATGATGACTCCAGAATAGAAAACCAGCTACAAAATACAGAATTGTTTTAGACATACATACATGTTTACACAAATTGTTGTCTAAGCTTCTAATATTAATCTTCAATAATATTCTTAAAAATATTTTAGAGTTTTACGTTGTTACTGTTCATGCACCTGCATCTGACATTAAACAGTACAGTCTGAGAGTCTGGCTATGCAAAATTACATTTTCTAAACTTTCTCTGGCGTCCGTAGATGATGCATATCATTGCACGTGTATATTACATTATAGTGTGACATTACCTTTCGGTGCAGATCATAACTTTTTGGTGTGCTTTTCAGAAATGTGTCCACTGTCTTTTGTTTCAACAGGTGTTGGAGCACTGCGAACTCTAGGAGGCGCTGTTCACTTTTCGCACTTGGCAAGACCTAGTCCTTCTCATTATGCTCCAGTCACTGCCACCTTGCAGCAGAACAGACATGGAAGCTTCTTCAACAAATGTAAGACACTATGATTTTAGTCCAATGAGTCTTGAGATCAAAAAGTAAACATTCTTGGTACAAAGTACAAGATTTTTTTTTGTATTTTCACAAGAAAACACAAAAGCTGAAGGTAAATACGATGAGATTTGAGAGAAGCCGTCACAAAATCTGTCATTTTTAGGCCTTAAATATATAAATGTTCGTGCAAAATCCTGGAGAGACTGTATTAAATCAAGTTTCAAGTGTACTACTTGTATTTAGCACATTTACAGCAGCCACATGACTTTGCTACATCAAAAAAAAAAAACAAGAGACTGAAAATGAGAGATAGAAAAAAAGATAAAAATAGAAACACAGATAAGACATGAAAACAAGCAAAATAAAATTCCTTATAGGCCAATGAAAACAAGTGGATTTTATTTTTTTTAATTACATTTCTTAAGGGGTTTTTCACTTTTAATTTGGATAGAATAGTGGAGGTTACAGACTGGAAAGTATTGGGAGCAGAGAGAGGGGAAGGGTCGGCATATACTCGAGCCAGGAATCGAACTCAGGTCGGTGTGAGCACCATGGTGCTATATGTCGGCGCACTCAACCACTAAGCTATTGGCGCTGACCAAGTAGATTTTTTTTGAAAAAGTGGCTTAAAAATAGTGAGGCTAGGGGCATTTAAATCATAGAGAACACGCGATCTATGCTTCATTCTGGGGTAAGGGGGATGACAGAAGGTTTTACTTGTAAGATCTTAGACTTTTTGTGGGAGTATAATTGAATGTTATTATTAAATAAATGCTTTCTTTAGGTTTCTCAGTGATCTCCAGTGAGTGTCAGTCAAGAACTTTGCAATATACCATCTGCTTAATTTTCAAAATTCCTGCATGTTTATGTGCATTGAATAGATGTATATGGTTAGCATGACCAGGATTAGTATTGTTAACTAAATCTGCAAATATAAATGCTTAACTGTTAATTGAAATCAAATGTAAGTATCACTAGTAAAACCTTAACTGAAATGAGAAATGAAGCCTCAGTCAACCGTCTTAAATATTGTATTATTAGCTATTATAAAACTACAGTTATTAATCATTAAATAAATAAAAATATTGAACCAAAAATGAGAACTAAAAAGTTCTTTAAATCAAACAAAAA
Organism: Danio aesculapii; assembly: GCF_903798145.1. Taxonomy (NCBI): domain Eukaryota; kingdom Metazoa; phylum Chordata; class Actinopteri; order Cypriniformes; family Danionidae; genus Danio; species Danio aesculapii. Next base: position 30,440,876 of record NC_079451.1, read on the forward strand.
TAAATAACAATGGCAAAAGCATATAGCAAATTTACTAAAAACTGAAAAAAAAATATAAATAAAAGTTTATTCTTGTCAGTAGTTATTAATCCATGTTTTAAAATAATTATTGTACATATGGTTGCTATGTGTAAAAACTGAAATAAGTTTGTGCATGCTTTTTCTGTAACACAAATCTTGCTAATGTGGAGAAGTGATGCTCAGTCACTGTTTTGCAAAGTCACCAACCATATTTCTTGGACCATGAAATGTAAATCTCTGTGACTTAATTTGAGAGAATTAAGCAAAAACATCTGCTTAACAGCCTGTTCAGTCTTATATATGCAACCTTGATTGTTCTCACAACTTTTTTGTTAGCCTGCTTTTATAAAGATTTGCTCCCAAGAGACATCTTCATTAACACAGTGCAAGCTTGGGAAATGTTACAATTAATAAGAGAAAAAACTGCATCCTAAAACTTTTTTTAGGTTTAACATTGCATGGGGATGTGCCTTCAGCGTGTCTCCTGCAGATGGGGAGCTTCAGTATACATGCACAAGTTTGTGTCTGAACCCTTTCGCTTTTGTGCGCCAGTGTGTTTTGGGGGATGTTTGGTTGTCAGATAGAATTATGATATTTCTTAAACTGCTTTTGTTGGCATCGGATGCTTCATCAGGCCCGGCAGGTCTCTTGGTCTCATCTAATTAAGTCCTAATTAAATCAAAACAACATCAAACAACTCCCAATGTCCCAGATTACCCAACCCCTCTAAACACACACACACACACACACACACACACACACACACACACGCACACACACACACACACACACACACACACACACAGCAAATTTGGAAGAGTTGATACTTTTGCATGGTAAACCAACAGCTGAAATGTAGTCTTAGTGTGCGGTAATTATCAAGATACACAGGTTTACACACTGCTGGTGAAAATTAAACCACACTAAACTGAACTTCAACTCAGAAACATGACTGACAAAGTTTTAATGTACTTGAATTTCCATTTACTAGAACTTCTTTAAACTGCTTTAACACAATATACATGGTAAAAGCGTTATACAAATAAAGATTAGTTTAATTCAATTGTTATTAATTTTCCATCCTACTTTTATCTTATTCCTCTTGTTGATTTATTGCTCTTGTTTAATTATATAGTGTCCTTGAGTTGCCAGAAAGGTGCCTTTAAATAAAATGTGTTATTATTATTATTATTATTATCATCATCATCATCATCTTAGGGCTGGGCTATATGACAATAAATCTCATATCATGATACAAGTCATCTCATATACTGATAACAATAAACCTCTCCTAAATTATTAGCCCCCCTCTATAATTTAGTCCTTAATTTCAGTTTAACGAAACGAAAATTTTTTTCAACCCATTTCTTAACACAATGCATTTAATAACCAATTTCTAATGACTGATTTCTTTTGTCTTTGCCACGATGACAGTACATAATTTACTAGATATTTTTCAAGATACTAGTATTCAGCTTAAAGTCCAATTTAAAGGCTTAAACAGATTACACTAGCAGCGACTTTATAGCTGCTGTCACTCTGGGTGGCGACTTGTTGCAAACGCATCTCTGTGTAGGTCTACAACACAGAGAATACAACCGGCCTCTGAGTGAGCTGAGAGAGGATCACATGAGCTGTACTGGTGCTCCTGTTGGCTCTCACTCAAAAAAGTCACACTTCATTTGCATAAATTTGAAGGATTCTAAACTTTGTCACGTTGCTCGACATGCCCACCTGGTTGCCAACGGTAGATGTCGTGAATGTAGCTAGATGTTGCTGGAAGTCGCTCACTCTTCATTGAAATGAACCGTCGCTTTGTCACTGCAAGTCGCTTCTAGTGTGAATAAGGCTTAATTAGGTTAAGAAGGCAAGTTAAGCCACGGTCACACAAAAATTTAAACTTGCGAAATTCTGTCACACGATGCTGGAAAAAGTGTGTTAGATGTTAAAAAAGCTAGCGATTGCTTCATATTTTAAATGTATGTACAGATAGGTCATGTTTTGATCTTCTATTGGTCTCACGCAATCACGTTTTTGCGATTTTGCTGGTCAAAGCTTGAACTTTGCTACGCAGCGACATGTGAAACACAAGCTTGCATTTCCTGTGTGCCACATTCGAATGCGTAAGAATAGAAGTCTATGGGGTGAAAAGTGCAGTGTGACCACAGCTTTAGGGTAGTTAGGCAAATTATTGTAAAATGATTGTTTGTTTTGTAGACAATCGAACAAAATAATGCTTAAGTGGGCTAATAATATTTACCTTAAAATCGTTTAAATAAAATTAAAAACTGCTTTTATTCTAGCCGAAATTAAACAGATAAGGCCTTCTCCTGAAGAAAAAATACTGTGAAAAATTCTATGCTCTGTTAAACATAATTTGGGAAATATTTGAAAAAGAGAAATTCCCAGGAGGGCTAATAATTCTGACTTCAACTTTATATCATAACATAGTACAATTTCTGTAAAGTTCAAATAAATAATAGTTACAGGTCCAACATAAAATAAAATATCACTAAATAAAATGCAAAATGTAATCAACATAGTTTTAACTTTCTCATTAGGCTGTTATTCATGTTTCAGTCTGCGTCCTTATATATATACCCTAATATTGTGTTCAGAAAAATTATAAAAGGTATTACTGTAAATACTGTATATTGTGATGCCACAGAATTAATGATAGAGCATGATAGGAAAGAAAAGACTTTATTTTGTCCATTTTATATATATCATCGTATTGCACAGCCCTACTCCATCTTATTAAGTGCTAATAGACTGTATAGTATGGTAAATTTGATTTATCGATATCCATGTTTTCCCCACAGTGACTGCTGAGGAGCTCTGGCGGGGCGTCTCCGCTGAGACTGGAGCCGGTGCCAGAAAGGGAAGAGGAAAAAGAGCCAAACGAAAATTGAAGAAAGATCTCAACAAAGGCCAGAATCTCGGAGAAGGTACATCCACAACTTGCAGTATTTTCTTATCATTGCCCTCTTCACTGCATTGTCAGAACACATAAAAAACCTTGTTTTTCTGCTATTTTTCTGCATTTGTCAATCCAGTGACAAGTGGACAACACCAAGTGGACTACAGCTCTAAATGGAGTCTGTTTTGAGCCTGACCGCTTTTGATCAAAGCCCATCAAAAACACATTTGCCTGCATTGTTTTATAGTGTAGACACTCATGCGGTCGAATGTGTTCAAACAGCCACAATAGACCAGCTGCTCTCTGCCTACTGACCTGAGTCTTAAACGTTACAGGACATGTTAGTGAAGCGCACTAGACAGATGGTGTTTACATTTTGCTGTCTGAAATCGTAGGTTTGGTTTGAAGCTAAAAAGTGTGCTCTTAACACTTAATAGTTCTAATTGTAACACAAACCCACAGTGTTGGGTGAAGTTTTGTGGCTATCAGCGCAGAATGAAAGCTGCTGTTCACTGCATCAAGTGCTTTCATGAGGAGTCAGCCATATTGGAGGCAGAGAGCGTGAACAATACCACTGAACCGGATGGATCTCAGTTTTTGCTGATTGTTGCTGCTAAAAATGGTCACTTATTGTCATGTTTAGGGCTGTACTCATTGGCAAACCAGATAAAACCATTTTAAATATTATAGACGTTAAGTTTTTATATTAAGTTATAAAAAAATCAAGAGAAGATAGAAAAAACTGAGGAGCAAAAACTGTTTGTGGTTGGCCAAACTAAACCAGCATCAGAAGAGTTTTCACAACGTTCATATTTGTTCTTATCGTTTCTGGTCAAGTGAGTGAAATATTAGACTAATATCTTCATTAATGCTGCTCAATTCAGTTTGTCAAGTTATTCTGCTGACTACATCCTTGATTGGATCCGTAAATTGTTTCGGTGTCTTCCACATGTTTTTTTTTTTCACATTATAGTTTTTTAGTCAGGGATCGAACCATTTTTTGGTTCAGCCAAGAAGTTAAGGAGACAATAGTAGTTGGCTTATTTATTACAAAAACAGTACTGCAAGAATATGGAGCTAGATTTGTTTCTTTATTATTTAATCAAAAATATTTACTTTTAAGGAAAAATTAAGCACATAGTAATTAAAAAATAAAAGATTGCAAATAAAAAAACATTTCATTCAAAAAAAAATATGTCAGTGATAATAAAATGTTTTGCATCGCAAAAAATAAACTATGCAGTAAGCACAATTTTCATTGCACACTCATTAATTTTGCTCTCTGTTCTGCTGTCATTTATTGCACATCTAGAATCTTTGCTTGCGAATTGAAAGGTTTTGCTTGCATGTTGAAAAGTTTTGAACCACTGTATGCTAGAGTAATTTTTGTGTCTTTATTATTCAAACAAACATATTTAGTATTAGACCAAAACTAAGTACATTGTAATTAAAAAATAAAAGATTAAAAGAAAAAAAAAAACATTTAATTAAAAAATGTCATTGGTTAAAAAAAATCTGCATTGCAAAAAATAAACTATTGCCATTTTATTCAGTTACCAGTGGGGTTTTTATTCATTTTGCTTTCTGTTGGGTCAGTTTTTTTTGCGGATCTTAAATTTTTGCTTGCGAGTTGAAAAGTTTTGAACTCTTCAGCGCAGGGGGCGGTATCTTCCCTCTGGGATGAGAGGCCTTTTTCTATTGGTCAAACTGGATTGACGTCACAGGTTGGCCACGCCCACTACATGTTCGCGCGATTGGACTCCTAACAGTTAGATGAGCGAGCGATGGCGAGCAATAGGTCTACTTCGAGGTAAGTTAACAAAAACTGTATAACTTGTATATTATTATCCACATGTCCCATCGGATAACATAACGACTGCTATTATTAGCTCGGAGTACTTCGTAATATAGATGAATAATCTCGATTAACTTACATTTGCTGTCGGCCTTCAGTAGTGCACAGCTGCAATAGGCAACGGAAGGCCGCTGTATGTTATTTTGGAAAATATACATTAAATGTACCGTCACTGTAAAAACAGGCTTTGCTTATGTCTGTATGATGTCTGTAGATGAAGGCCAGGTGTACCTTAACTTTCGGTCGGAAACTTTTGTAGTGAATTATCAAGGTTCACAAAACGAAGCATTCTTTTACCTGTAATGTTAGACATGTAAGAATAATATATAGATAAAGTTTCACATTTTTAAATTAAATATCTTGTTTAATTATGTAATATATAGTCTATGCTTTATATAAAATATTCAAACACATTTTTTTCTTTTTGTGTTTACTGATTACTGTTTAAAAACCTTATTTTTCATAATTAAATTTATGTTAAATCTTCACTATTCCAACCATGATGACATTCAAATAAGATTTATGCTGATGCTTATTTGCTTTACTTCTGTTACTGTAGTAACGTTAGGTGATATTTTCTATTCAGACAATCAAAATATTTAAGGATCAAATCTGAAATTATCTCAAATGCAGATATAACGTAAAATCCACGTTTTCAAATCCAAATTAGATCTATTGACTACAGAATTTCTTCTCTTTTTTTTATTGTATATACATAATCTCTGAAACTGAACATTTGATAAAGTACTGTAAGAAAATAAAATATATATTTTTAAATAAACATTTTTTGTTCAGCCAAATTTGAAGTTAAAGAAATGGCAATATTTTGTCTACAACTTACCAGTAAAAATTATACTCAGTCTTCCAGTGATAATAGGTTCGGTCAGGGTTGTACCATGCAGTCTGTGCTAAAGTAGATCATTCAATTTTACTTAATTCAATTTCTTTTCAAAAGATTACCTTTTGAAAAATCTTTTGTTTTTGTGAAGGAACATGATTTCATATCACATAATCAGGAAGAAACCATTATTTTGTAGAACAACATACCAGAAAATATTTTGAATTAATTTCAAGTCCATATCACCTATTCCTTCACATTTGATGCAATGCTATGCAATGCTTCTGAATGCCATGAATGTTACCTTTTCAAGTAATTTTGTTAATAGCTATATTGTTTATCTTTACAGATCTCTTCAGTGGGAGATTTTGCGTAGGTCCGCTGATAGACTGGGGCACGTTATTGATCGGCAGCCCATTGATGTTGAATATCTGCAGTTGGTTTGCAGTCAAGAGCATCATATTTAGAAATTCCACAGTGCGTGGTGGATGCTCTTGAACACTTATCTGAGGTCATCTCTAGCTACCTCTCACAGAGTTTTGTCCCTCCACTTTTAGAAAATGTAGCTGTGGCTGAAAGTTTTGGAAGTGTGGGGCGTCCCAAGTTAAGCATACAAAGAGAAACACTTCAAGATTTGCTCAGCATGCACTTACCACTGGCCTCTTTGGCTAAAGTGCATGGTATTTCAAGATCTACCTTATACAGGCGAATGAAGGAGGAAAATCTGTCAGTAAGGAACAGCTATTCAGATATTTCAGATCATGAGCTTGATCAGAAGGTTAGATCTATAATAGGAAGAATGCCTCATGCTGGATATAGGCTTGTAAAGGGATCTCTACAAGCAATGGGACACAGAGTTACATGGAGACAAGTAAAGATGTCTATGCAACATGTAGATGGTGCTGGAGTACTTTCAAGAATGGTCCAGCTGTCTTGCATTGCAAGACGTGTATACTCTGTTCCTGCTCCCTTGTCTCTTCTCCACATAGACACCAACTTGGGACGCCCCACACTTCCAAAACTTTCAGCCACAGCTACATTTTCTAAAAGTGGAGGGACAAAACTCTGTGAGAGGTAGCTAGAGATGACCTCAGATAAGTGTTCAAGAGCATCCACCACGCACTGTGGAATTTCTAAATATGATGCTCTTGACTGCAAACCAACTGCAGATATTCAACATCAATGGGCTGCCGATCAATAACGTGCCCCAGTCTATCAGCGGACCTACGCAAAATCTCCCACTGAAGAGATCTGTAAAGATAAACAATATAGCTATTAACAAAATTACTTGAAAAGGTAACATTCATGGCATTCAGAAGCATTGCATAGCATTGCATCAAATGTGAAGGAATAGGTGATATGGACTTGAAATTAATTCAAAATATTTTCTGGTATGTTGTTCTACAAAATAATGGTTTCTTCCTGATTATGTGATATGAAATCATGTTCCTTCACAAAAACAAAAGATTTTTCAAAAGGTAATCTTTTGAAAAGAAATTGAATTAAGTAAAATTGAATGATCTACTTTAGCACAGACTGCATGGTACAACCCTGACCGAACCTATTATCACTGGAAGACTGAGTATAATTTTTACTGGTAAGTTGTAGACAAAATATTGCCATTTCTTTAACTTCAAATTTGGCTGAACAAAAAATGTTTATTTAAAAATATATATTTTATTTTCTTACAGTACTTTATCAAATGTTCAGTTTCAGAGATTATGTATATACAATAAAAAAAGAGAAGAAATTCTGTAGTCAATAGATCTAATTTGGATTTGAAAACGTGGATTTTACGTTATATCTGCATTTGAGATAATTTCAGATTTGATCCTTAAATATTTTGATTGTCTGAATAGAAAATATCACCTAACGTTACTACAGTAACAGAAGTAAAGCAAATAAGCATCAGCATAAATCTTATTTGAATGTCATCATGGTTGGAATAGTGAAGATTTAACATAAATTTAATTATGAAAAATAAGGTTTTTAAACAGTAATCAGTAAACACAAAAAGAAAAAAATGTGTTTGAATATTTTATATAAAGCATAGACTATATATTACATAATTAAACAAGATATTTAATTTAAAAATGTGAAACTTTATCTATATATTATTCTTACATGTCTAACATTACAGGTAAAAGAATGCTTCGTTTTGTGAACCTTGATAATTCACTACAAAAGTTTCCGACCGAAAGTTAAGGTACACCTGGCCTTCATCTACAGACATCATACAGACATAAGCAAAGCCTGTTTTTACAGTGACGGTACATTTAATGTATATTTTCCAAAATAACATACAGCGGCCTTCCGTTGCCTATTGCAGCTGTGCACTACTGAAGGCCGACAGCAAATGTAAGTTAATCGAGATTATTCATCTATATTACGAAGTACTCCGAGCTAATAATAGCAGTCGTTATGTTATCCGATGGGACATGTGGATAATAATATACAAGTTATACAGTTTTTGTTAACTTACCTCGAAGTAGACCTATTGCTCGCCATCGCTCGCTCATCTAACTGTTAGGAGTCCAATCGCGCGAACATGTAGTGGGCGTGGCCAACCTGTGACGTCAATCCAGTTTGACCAATAGAAAAAGGCCTCTCATCCCAGAGGGAAGATACCGCCCCCTGCGCTGAAGAGTTCAAAACTTTTCAACTCGCAAGCAAAAATTTAAGATCCGCAAAAAAAAAACTGACCCAACAGAAAGCAAAATGAATAAAAACCCCACTGGTAACTGAATAAAATGGCAATAGTTTATTTTTTGCAATGCAGATTTTTTTTAACCAATGACATTTTTTAATTAAATGTTTTTTTTTTCTTTTAATCTTTTATTTTTTAATTACAATGTACTTAGTTTTGGTCTAATACTAAATATGTTTGTTTGAATAATAAAGACACAAAAATTACTCTAGCATACAGTGGTTCAAAACTTTTCAACATGCAAGCAAACCTTTCAATTCGCAAGCAAAGATTCTAGATGTGCAATAAATGACAGCAGAACAGAGAGCAAAATTAATGAGTGTGCAATGAAAATTGTGCTTACTGCATAGTTTATTTTTTGCGATGCAAAACATTTTATTATCACTGACATATTTTTTTGAATGAAATGTTTTTTTATTTGCAATCTTTTATTTTTTAATTACTATGTGCTTAATTTTTCCTTAAAAGTAAATATTTTTGATTAAATAATAAAGAAACAAATCTAGCTCCATACAAGAAACGTTTGGTTTTAACAAACAGAAATCAGAACCTGTAATTTTATGTAAAAAAAAATAAAAAATTAAGAAATAATCAGCTGAATAAATATAAATTGTAAAATATTTAGCACTCTGAAAAGTTCCCTGTTACTACTACTGTTGCTGATAACACTAAATGTATAAAGTGTATCTCATTCATTTTCTTTTCGGCTTAGTCCCTTTATTAACCCGAGGTCGCCACAGCGGAATGAACCGGCAACTTACCCAGCATGTTTTTATGCAGCGGATGCCCTTCCAGCCGCAACCCATCTCTGGGAAACATCCACACACACTCATTCACACATACAGTCATACACTACGGACAATTTAGCCTACCCAATTCACCTGTATCCCATGTCTTTGGACTGTGAGGGAAATCGGAGCACCCGGAGTAAACCCACACGAACGCAGGGAGAACATGCAATCTCCACACAGAAACGCCAACTGAGCCTAGGCTCGAACCAGCGACCTTCTTTCTGTGAGGTGACAGCTCTACCTACTGCGCCACTGCGTCGCTGTATAAAGTGTATATTTAGTGTAAAATGTATATTTAAATGTCTATTTAGTCTCATTTGCAATAGATGATTCAGGTATTCACTCATAAATCTTTGTTTTATTGCTAGATGGATTTTTTTGAAGAATTATTCAGTGGCATATTTTTGATAATAAAAATAAAAATAATAAAATAATGTAATTGCTGCTTACATCTTCCATTTTTGAGTGTTGACGGTGATTTTAATCTTTACCATAAACATCAATGGTTTTATCTAAACCATAAACTGTTATCCCAACACTTCTGTGTTATTTGATTGTTTGCAACTTTATAACTAACTTAAAAGACTAAAGACTGAATCTCTTAGGATTAATAAACATATGCAAATCACCATCATTTATAATTTATGTTGTGTGGCAATCTTTTAATGATTAATCATGCAGCTTACACTGAATGCATTAATGCAGGCTAATCAAGTAGTGACAAAAAACACCTTTAATAACCTTAGAAACCCACCACATCCCGAATAACCTACCACAACTTCTTCCATCATCGTTATATTTTACAGGAAAGCCTAAATGCTTTCAGACATGTGATTTGAATGACACGAGAGGTGATCTCTGTGTCATCGTTACAAATTTAGGAGTAATCTACAACTAAAAAAAATTATTATTCCACGGGTCATGTGTGTTTCGAACCATGGGTTGTGATCCGTACGAATCACAGATCAACCATGATCCGTTACACCCCTACTTATGGGTAACTGACCAAATCTGTTCAAACCCTCTATTTTTCTCTGTTGTCTCCTTTTGTGTTCCTTTTTCAAGCTTATTCAAGCTTATTTCTTAAAATCAGTCCAATTACTGAACAATTACAGAAAAAAGCTCACATATGCTCATTCATATATCATCTGCTAAAACAAATCTGGAAAGTGGATGAAAGTGGACAGAAGAGACTGATTAATACACCTGGTGTAAACAGTATTGTGTCTCTTTCAACCACCTGTGTTTCAAGTCTTGATTTTCGATTTATTTATTTATTTATTATTATTTTTTATTTACTCCCAACATTCCAACAGCTACTTCAGATATTCTGTATGTAAGTGGTCTGCTATGATTGCTATAATATCCACATTTGGAGTCTACTTTATTGTTTAACTGGGATAGTGTATAAGCACTGATATTGACCTTATTCTTCAGTTCAGAAGTGTGCTCGTTTTAGCGATATTCCAATTCAGTTGCCTATGGGAGAAATGACTAGGAATAATAAACGACAGAAATTTGTCAAACTACTTGCTCTACAAACAAGTGTTTTCTTGACCATACAGACAAAGTAAAATAATATAATAAGAAAATATCAGTATGCAACATCAAGCTGCATAACGAGCTGTTTTTAACATCTAAAAATGAATGGAAGTGAATGAGACCAGAAGTCTCAAGCCAGAAAGATTTAAATGGCTGCGCCCGCTCGTATGCGAACAATAAGGTGAATATATGTGTGAGCATATCTGCCCTACAGGCAAAGTGCCTTAACTCACTAGTGTGGAGCTGAGAAATTTTACTTTAATTATTTTGTTCTCGAGCCAATTCAATTATAATTAGGACACTATAAATCTGGCGATTGTATAAAAGCAACAAAATTGGCTAAAGTTACATATCCATGTGATAAAGGATGTTCTGAATATCCCAAAAATATATTAAAAAGTTACTGCCCTTTGCATGGCAGAAGTAAATGTAAAGTAGCGTTTCATGACCTGTTTTTGACGTGTATAAGAGTTGTGTAAAGGACTTGTGTTGTTAACGTTTAAGGTTTTCTTAAAGAAGAAGGTATCTTGAAAAATGACTTTTCTTACCCTCCACATACTGCTTTCTTTGGAAAGATTTAAGATCGCCAGTAGATTAAAACCACTATAAACAGCAATTGCCATTAGCTGTCCATTTTAGTCTGTAGCATTTCTTGAGGTGTTTGCACTCATGATGTCAGTTAATGAATATCAATCACGGCTGAGCTTCAAGTGTGTAGGTTTAAATCCACCGCTGGAATCTAACCTCCTCGTAAGCTGACATCACTCACAGACTGCCACAGTTATTGAGTGGCATTATTTACTTTCTCTTAAAAAGACCTCAGGGGAATCTATCGATTTATTTTCCTCTCTCTCTCATGCTGTCTTTTCTTGAATTGGGGTAGAATCCCATAATAGCGAGTGTGTGTGTGTGTGTTTTTCTTCAGGTCGTGCTGGATACCTGTGGCCCGGTCTAAACACTCCAGTATATAAGGATGGCTCCGTTCAGAAACCCATGCAGCGTGGAGAGGCAGAGCAGAAGGAGATGACAGCAGCCCTGGAACGCCAGAGAGATGAATGGGAAAAGCGCAGGAAGGCCAAGATAAAGAGGGAAAGGGGATGGACTGGAGGCTCCTGGGGTGGGGTCAGCCTGGGCCCGTTGGATCCGGGGCCCAATGGAGGTGTGTACATGAAGACAGCTCTGAGTTTCCCTGTTCTACAGAAAATGCTTGGTTGAAGAGATGTATGGCTGTATGCTTTGTGCACCCCTATTATGCTAAAGGTTTTGTCTGGAGGTCTCACATAGTAGGTTTACATCTGTCCAAGGTCAAAAAAACATTTTTTTTTCATTATGTGCATTGCATCATCACCCCATTATTCATAGTGTCTAAAATGGATTGCTCAAGGATTCGTTCTCTCCTAATGCCTGCTTTCCAATAATCTGCTCTTCCCTGATTGGTCAGATGGCTCATTATGATTGATCTGTGATTGATCTATTGCTTACAGCGTGTTGAAAACAGAAAAAGGTTATTAAATATATTACATAATAGATCATTTCAGCAGAATTTGCTGGCAGCTCATTTGAGGCAGTTCAGCACTTTTTCTTTCTTTTGAAAAACAACATCTGTCGCTTTGATTTTGAAGCTTTGTAGATATTTTATGTTCATCTCATTCTGAGTTGGTACTACATTTGAAATTGAATTTCTTCACAATCATTAGGAAAGTACATTCTATATAATAGGAATTTAATTAGTATGACTTGAATTTGGACCTATTGCATCTAGCATGTTGTCATTATCACATGACCAATCTGTGTCAGGCGTGTCAGTTCATTTTAATTTTAAAAATTCTGTCCCGTTGTCTCAAAACAATACTATCAGAATACTTACTACTTACAAATTTTTTAAAGGAGTGGTCCACTAGGATATCATATATCAAACTTTACTTGATGTATAATGTAGATGTGTGAACATAAACAACATATCTGAATGTAATACTCTCAAAGTTCAATGCAAAGGGAGACATTAGCTATGTTTCCATCCAAAAATGCGAATGAACTTTATGCGCAAAACTAGATTATCGCATTAAAGACGTGCTCTTGATTCTGGAGGTCATTAATGATTTAATAACACTAATACTTAAACGGTAAGGCGTTTTAGAATGACCAAAACAACAGTTCAGATGGTTTACAGTGTGCTCAGCCTGCTGGTTTGTTCATTTACGCACATTTTGATCATCACATGATCTCTTATAACAAAATCACATGACCGCATACTGAAATTTGTGCGGAAAAAGTGTTTCAATCGTAGTTTATGCGCATCTTTTCTTATCGAATTAAAAGTTTATCCTGCTCAGTTATGCGCATACGTTTTTTATGCGCATTTTCAAAATTTATTCGTTTCCATCAACCGGCTTTTTGTTTTTTGTTTTTTTTTTCCATCAAAATAGGTGGATGGAAACATAGCTAGTGGCTTTTACAGCGTTTGCTTAGCAAAGCCTACAGCGAAGTTTGGGGACTACAAAAAAATACATCTGGGTTAGTGAGATCACAAACGCTTCAGGTTATGTGCAATTACCATGTGCACACACTCTACACAGCGAAGGGGCATGGCCAGAGGCACTGTGATGTTATAGCAGAGTAAGATAAAATGCTGCCTAAATGCTGCTTTTCCACAGAGCTTGTTCTGTTTCTGTATTTGGGCTTCCAAAGGACACAACACAAAGAGAGAAGTGCTTATAATTTAATTTTAATCATGTTACAGAAAATTATAATAAATATATAGCTAGCATTTGACAAAGGACAGCTTCCAGAATCTTTCCCAGTTCAGTGCTGGATTCGGCTAACTGTAGTAGATGAATTGTGAGCCACACCTGTAAGTATTATTAATTGTTGATCTATTACATGCAGTGTCTAGCGTTAACGGTATGTTGTAGCAAGGATGTTAACAAGGATGTAAAAAAATGGAATATTGCTGTTTGGCACCATTAACAATTAGACTACAAATTCATATTTATCCGTCAAACCCCTGTAAACAGCCACAATCTTCACCAATGTCTCTCGATGTGGCTGCTTTCCCTGCATTCTAAATCTCAAATAACAAACTGTGAACATTTCATATTACTTACACATTCTTATTCCGAATATATGTGAAAGACACTTGTCAGATTTTATTTTAGAGAGTCCTCTGGGCCATTTTCTGGCTGATTCAGGCTCAAACTGATACAGCTACTCTGTCTGACAGTATTTACTCAGTACAAAAGCATGTGCTTGTAGGGGCGTGCCGCTTTTCCTGGTGACGTGAAGCCGATCCGCGAATCACAGCACATTATGTTAGCTGACCAATCAGAGTCTCTTGAGGACAGGCCTTTCAGAGGAACTAGGTAATATGATTGTCATTTCATGTTAGCTGAGAAGCAGTATATAATCAAACTAAGATATATGAAAAAATAACTTGATTTTTTACAAATGAAGCATGAGCACACATTGCTTTGCATCTGATAAACACAACCAAGCCTTAAAAATACACTCTGGACCACCCATTTAATACTATAAATTTGGACATACTACTTCACCCACATACTGTTTTACATACTTTATAGTAGCTACATATGCAATTTCGGAAGCACCAATTATGAAAGGCTATATGAAATGTCTGTAAAAGAATGATGTGGGGGATTTTACATTTGAATGAATGTAGCAGAACTAGTCAAACACTTTACAAAAAGATTGTGTCGACACCTATTAGGATACATGGTGACACATTTCATGTATACACTACAGTTGCTTTAACATGTGCAGATTCCCAGCGAAACGAGTTGCTGAAAGTGCAGTCTCCTTACAATTTGCACAGCTGTTCATCTCTGTTCTGCCGCTCACCATCTCGCCGTGCAAATGGGTTTCCTGTTGTCTGATTGGCCGATGGGGGATGCAGGCGCAATCTCTAGTAGTCGTGGTGATGGATTGCCCAGCGACGGTGAAGCCTGGAGCCTAAATCATGTCTAGATCTGCTTCAACAACTTCTCAGCCCTGAGTCACCACAGCTGCACCCCCGCCTTTAAATCCAGGAAATATGCTTGTCTCTCGCAGGCCAAATGAAACACCTGTAATGAGTTACAGCGGTGGACCCAGAGCCTTGGGGTTAGAGGGCATAACACACTGCCTGCCTAAGCTCATTTAATACTTTCGCTATTCCTGATCAAAAACAAAGAGTCTGTGTGAGACCTTTTCAGCAATGCCTCAGCCTGTGTGTTCCCATGATCTTTGATATGTTGTCATTGTAAAAAGTTGTTGCTGTAGTTTTAAAACTTACTTTAGTCTTTTTTTTCTTTCAGAAACCTATGAAGATTTTGATTCGCGTGTTATAGAGGTAAGTACAAATGGAGCTGTTGACCATTTAAAGGGGAAATTCAATCAAATCACATCTAGCTTCCATTAGTTGTTGAACCTAGGAGTGAGGAAAATTCCTCTAAAAAGATTCCAAAATTGCAGTTAGATGTGTTTATAATTATATTTTAGTTCAAAGTTAAATATATTATTAGTTCTATAGTTATATTAGTAATATAATATTAGTTAATAGTTAAATATTATTTATCTGATTGACCTTTCTAGTACATGTACACTATTTACATAAGCTGTCTGCTGCAGATAAACCTTTCTCATTTGGTCACTCTAGCAGGCCAAAGCACAGTAACTGTGAATTCTGCATGAATAAAATAAATGTATGTATTTTTTGCAATATTTTAAATATATACTTTTACTGATTAGATTAGATACAACTTTATGGTCATTACTAGGCCCACACAGAATCTGTGCATGCAGAATTCCGCAGATTTTCCACAGATTTTTAGCCCATCATTGATTCTGTTTATTTGCTTGTGTAAATGTGTGTAAATTTATATTTATTCAGTTTTTTAATTAATTTCAGTAATAATATTGAAATATGAAAATGTTAATATAATTTATTTACAACACAGTTATAATATTTTCTGTCTTTTAGTAGATATATTACACTGTAAAAAATAAATCCGTAAAATTTACAATAAAAAAACAGCAGCTGTGGTTGCCAGTACTTTACTGTAAAAATACGGTACAAACTGTAAAGGTAATTTCTCATTTTTACAGTAAACTACTGTAATTCATTTATTTATAGAGGTAATATGTCTGTATTTTGAATAACCAACATCTACACATCTTTTGTTACACAGTTAGACACGTTAAGACAGCCATATGCAGGTGGTGATGAGTAAGTTACATAATGAACCAATGCTCATCACAATCAACTTTTCCCATAAGCAGAATCAGTGTAAAGAAGGTGCTCAGTGTCATTCACACAGCTACTAAACACCAGTATGGTAACACACATAAAATTAAAGTAATGTAATAAACATTTTTATCAACATAAGATGTAACATAAATCTCTAATGTACATAACTGATGGGGAAACAACTAAAAAGATCAATAGTAGTATCAAAAAAAAGCATAAAAAGGGATATGCATTTAGGAAATTGTGGGAAAGTCAATTTACGGTTATTTGCCGTAAAAACATACCGTTAACCAGGTTACGGATTTTTCTTGTAGCATTTTTACAGTTTTTTACTGTTGAAATCACGGCGATTTATTTTTTATTTTATTTTATTTATGAATTTTTTTTATACAATGATATGAGAGACTTGCTTTGTTTAGCAAATAAAGTGGATCTAATTGGATTTGCATTGTAAACATTAAATACAAGTTTAAAAGGTATTACTTTTTAGTTCATAAATTAAGGTTTTAGTTCTGATACTCCCAAAATCATTCCGCATAAATCCGCAGATTTTTAACAAAATTCTGTGCAGAAAAATGCAAAAGTGCAAAAAATGTCTGCAGATTCCATCTGGCCCTAGTCATTACACATGTACAAGTACAAAGCCACGAAATGCAGTTTAGGTCTAACCAGGAGTGCAATTGCAGCAAGTGCAGGATACAGGTATAAGTTAAAAAGTGCAGTTATAGAAAAACTCTGGGTAATATTTTCAGATGGATGTACTATGAACATTATATACAGATTGTATTAGCTATGAACAGAGATTTCCGATGGATGAATATATGTACAGGTTGCTATTAATAGTAAGAGGTATGCAGATAGATATGAACATAATTACAAATGTGTATGTACAGTGGGTATGTACAATTCATGGGGAGTATAAGTTATTAGGAGAATGTGGGGGTGTGAGGGGAGCAATAGAGTCAGTGAGAGGCAGAGTTCAAAAGGGAGACAGTTCTGGGGAAAAAGCTGTTCTTCAGTCTGCTGGTTTTTGTTTGGGGGAGCCTGAAGCGCCTGCTGGAAGGCAGGATAGAAAACAGGTTAGACGAGTCCTTAAGAATACTGCCTGCTCGGGGCAGACAATGTTTCTTCTGGATGTCCTCTGTGGCTGGAAGTTGGGTTCCTGTGATGTGTTGGACAGTTTTCACCACCTGCTACAGTGCCTTGCGCTCAGCAACAGAGCAGCTTCCATACCAGACAGTGACGCAGTTGGTCAGGATACTCTCTATTGCGCTGCGATAGAAGTTTACCAAGACAGTTAAGGACAGCTGGTTCTTCTTAGGTTGCCTTAAGAATAAGAGACGTCGGTGAGCTTCTTGATAAGGCTGGAGGTGTTGGTGGTCCAGGACAGGTCCTTTGAGATGTGGATCGGTCCCCAGGAACTTGAAGGATGAGACAGGCTCAACTGCCATCCCATTGATGTGAATGGGATCATGTAAACCTATTCGTCCCTTCCTGAAGTCCACAATGAGCTCCTTGGTCTTGGTGGTGTTAAGGAGTGGAGTTGAACTAACTTTGCCATCTGAATAAACAAACAAAGACCACTGATCGCTTACTTACCAAATCTGTAGAGACAGGACAATTAACACCAACTGGAACCGCGTTTTTTTAAAAAGGAGACGAGCAGCAAATCCGGAATTTACCATTCCCAGATGTGAAAAGCGCTCGGGTAAAAAATGTTCCTTAGACATGTATTTTTGTCGTGCGTCGTGTGCACTGTAATCCACACGTGAGTCCAGCTGCGCTCTCATAGTAGAAAAATCAAAACAAAACCTTTGTTGCAGCAACTTATTAAAGCAACACTGACAACCTGTGTCTCCAAACAATTCTTCTTCCACTTGTTTTGGTAACACAATGTGGCGTCTCTCTGCCGTCTAAACACTGTACAGGTCTTCGAAGCAATCATGCATATTAATGAAGTTGCACCGCATACACAATAGAGAGCGCTGATTGGTTTGAACCAAGGCTTTCTCGTGAATTAAAGCTGCACACTCAGAGACGCCACGATGTACTCGCAGGTACAGACATCCAGTCTCCACGCTGGATTACACGCAATGATCTAATCGGCGTGACGCAGCTTCAAAATTAGTTTCTGGAAGAAAGAATTTGCTCGAAATAACACAAAAACAACCAATTTTCACATTTTTTGTGAAATATGTGTGTCCTAATAGTGTTTTAGCAGCGTGGGACACATATGGCTGTCAACATTTCAAAAAATGTGTTTTGGTGTTTCGTGACCCTTTAAATCTTTGAGAGAATTTAGCTTTAGCAAAATAGCTTTAGAAAAAGCTTTTGATCAATAATGACCATAAAGACATTTATAATGTTGCAAAAACACACTTTTTTATTTTTGTTCATCCAAAAATCTTAAAATGTACTCTGTAATTAGGGGTGTATGATCTCTGCAATGCTAAAATCATGAACAAAATTGGAAAATGCAGTTAATAAATGGAATTAGTTGTATGACATGGAATTTCAGAGAATTTAAGTTTGGATGAATGAATCAAAAGATTCTTTTTAAAAGGGGTAAAATTAAACACTAGATCAAATGAATTTTATTAGCTTCCTTAAATGTATTTTTTGTTTAACTTTTAATAAATTAATGAATTGAATTTTTTTTAATGATTTCAAATAATTCGTCTGCTTTGTTTGATTTCTACAATTTAATGTAACCTTTAAAATATATTTAAAAAGATTTAAGTGGAACTTAAGGAAAAATGGTCTTAAGGAAAAAAGTCGGGCATGTCGCATAGGCTCCTGGAACACCAATGTTTTTATCATTGATAATAATAGGAAATATTTTGAGCACCAAATCAGCTATTAGGATAATTTTTTAAAGGATTCTTTGACACTGAAGAATAGAGTAATGTCTGCTGAAAATTCAGCTTTGCTGTCACAGGAATAAGTTACATTTAAAATATATGAACGTGTAATTTTTCACTTGGCTTTTTTCACTGCAGTCTCAGTTCATTTTGGGATTGCTTCATCTACAGGCATTTCTTACCTTTAGAGAGAATAGTCTGTGCTCTTAGTGTGTGAATCTTATCTCCCTCGTGTTTGTTATTGCATGTGTGCGTCTCTGAGCTTCTGAACCACACACTTGAACTCCTAAACGGGAGGCAGTGGGGGTACAAAATCTGCTCAGCACAAAATTACCATGTAGTGTGGAGTGTCTGGAGAATTATCTAATTATACACAACAATGAACGTTTGATAAACAAATCTCTGTATAGAATCCCTGGCTGGCACCACAAGACTCATTTGGCAGAAATGTTGCTGAGTTTAGAATGGAAATCAGTACAGCAATTCACATCGGGCCCTCGTCTCTCACTCTATTGCGCTTTCCTTGTTGTCTTTTCTTTGTCCTTGAATTCTTTAATTTCCATAAAGCTTTACTGGCAAGGAAGAGGACAGGTTTATAGCTGAAGCTTTTGCTTTTCTGTGTGAACATTGCAAGGAATCAAATATAAGGCTGATGATTTAGGTCAAGTGATCTCTTCTCACTCCCATTAGCTCTGTTCCAAAATCCAGTGAGCTGCCTTGGTTCCTCTTACTGCATACATGGCCAACTGGCTTACACATTAGCATACAGGATTTCCACAACAAAATCCACACAAAAATAATTTTTTTCGTAATAATGAATGATTATATTTTAACATTTCATATTTATTTTTAATTAATATAATTAGTATAATAATAATTATTTAATTAATTAAAAGTATAATTATTTAAATATGAAGGTCGAAAGAGCCACATTCGTTGAAATAGATTTTATTAGGAAATGTATTGGTTGACCATTTTGATCATTTTAAATATGTCCTTGCTGAATCATTTTGATTTCTTTAAATTTAAATAATAGAATTAGCACAAACTGACGTTTTGCAGTGAAAACAGACTTCCTTAGTGTTAAATGACTAATTTAGAGATATTAATTCAGTTAATATCTGAACCAAATAAATACAGCTTAGATCAGTGGTGGACAAACTTTTTAAACCCGAGGGCCACATCAAACCAAGTAAAGGGCCACATGTCAAATCCTTCAAAAATAATTTTTATTTATAGTGGCAGTATGCATGAAACGTGTAATATCCGACAGAAACATGTCACAATAACACAAAACAGATTTTTTTTAATAGTTATTATTGAGTCAAATTCACAAGTCAAATAATTTTGCACTGCTATTTATATTTATCATCACTTATTAATCATCATAAAACAATAAAATAATCTCTTTAAAATATAACAATAATAGTAATGTGATAATTTTTACTGTGGAGAATAGAAAAGATATTGTCTGAAGTTTACTATTCAGTCAAATTTACAATAATCTAATTTGCACTGCTTTTAGAATATACAGATCAGTCATCATAAAACTTGATAAAACCACACATTTTTGATAAAATAACTTTTTAAAGTGCATATCACCCCAAATACCTAGCTGATTCAGTCTTTCTTGTCAACAAAAAGGCAGTGCGGTGCACCTCGCGTTTTTGGAACGTAAATGCGCGTTTGGTGTGATTGGTCCTTTAGGTTGTAGTCTTTAAAAACAGCAATACTTTCTTGGCATATTAGACAGACCATATTCTGTCCGATATTGGTGAGGATATTGGACAAAACAAGTATTTTGTTGTCCATTTTTCCTTAAACACACGACATTCAGAGTCAATTTTTTTTTCCTGACTCATTTTTAGTCATTAACAGTCGAGTGCATTTTAATATCCGAGAGTGTGTTCTAATTCTCCTGGTTGAACTATCTGTACCGTGTGCAATACTGCCATCAAATGGTGTTCACTTGTATTGCATCATAAATTTACTAATTCTGAAACCAAACTTTTACTCAGAAGCAGAATTCTAAAAACTCTCTAGCGGACTGGATGAAAGTGTTCAGCGGGCCCATATGGCCTGCAGTTTGCCCACCTCTGGCTTAGATTGTTTTTCCACTTAGCTCATTACTGTGCATTACATATGTGGTCCCCAAACTTTTTATCACCGCGGACCGTTTAATGCTTGACAATTTTACCGCGGCCTGGGGGGTGGGTGTACGTAGATTGCTAGGCGACCATTAACCGTTTTCTCAAAGGATGACAAGCTGACAAAACATTGCTGGAACTCTGATACAAGTTTTATTTATGGAGAAAATTGAAAAGCGCTGCCATGTTTGCCTGAGATAATTAGGCTGCGTCCGAAATCACCTAGTGCTCAGTAGATACTGTATTTGAATTTAAATGTACTACTCGGCCGTTAGAAAAGTACCTTCTATGCGGTATTAATGGACTTCGGATATACTAGATCCACCATTTTGTCATGTTCACATGACCTGCCCGCCTCAGTTGTGTCGCTTCATTCCCATTCATGAATTGTCTCGCGATGCATCATGGGATAGCACAGCGTCTATCGGATGCGCACTTCAGAATCTCTCCGGAAGCAGTAGGTTATCCGGGTACTTCTCTTTTGAATTCAGACATACTACTTTGCTCGCATACTGTTTTTAACATACTATGTAGTATGGAAGTATGCGATTATGGACACAGCCTTAGTCTAACAAAATATGTACATTCCATACAAAGTATGAAGCTGATCGGTCAGTTCTTCTCACAAGACTTGCGTTGTGCTTGCTGCATTCGAAAGATGTTTTCAACTGGTGCAACTGGAAGGTGCGAGCAAGTCACTCCCAATATGCACATGCAAGCCTCGCTCTTCCATTGGAAACTTGCACGTGGAAAAGACTGCTGCCGTCTTTTGTGATCTCCAGCAGTTGATCTTCTTGCACACACAGAAATGCGGGAT
This sequence comes from Danio aesculapii, assembly GCF_903798145.1. Lineage (NCBI taxonomy): Eukaryota > Metazoa > Chordata > Actinopteri > Cypriniformes > Danionidae > Danio > Danio aesculapii. The sequence goes on from NC_079451.1 coordinate 30,462,617, forward strand.
TCACCTGATTAGTTGATAAATAGGTTGCATATCCATTCCTTGGCAGTTGGTGTGTCCTTCACTGAGCCTTTTCCGCTTCGCAAAGAAACTTTCCAAGGACGTCTGTTTTTTACTTATTTTGCTGCTTGTGGGTTAAAATTTGGTTCTCAAGTGACCGAGATGTAACCAAGAGAATACGGTCATTTTTCAAAATAAAAGATTTTTCAAAATAAAGGATTGTTCAAACTCAGATAATAATTAAAACAGAAATAATTAATAATTTGTTGTCTGGCATGGTACCAATTGGCCCGGGGGTTGGGGACCGCTGCATTATATGATTGCTTTATCAGTGACACTGCCAAAAGAATGCGTTTAGGGAAAGCCACTTATGTTGCATCTCTTTTTGGAATGAGATCAGGAGCACGATGTCTTAAAATACTGTCTATGAAGGCAGCTCTGTGGGTTTTGAAACAGAACTAATCTGTCGCTCTGTCCTTCTCCATCTCTCGCATATTGTCATTTTGATTGACATTTTAGGGCCGCTAGCAGCAGCGACTGGAATGAACCACCATAGACGGTGAGTCAGACCCCCTCAGACTTCTGCAGTGTCCAGCACATTAGCTGTGAGTCTGGACAACAATATACACATGTGATCGGGCACATGGTGGCTTCTTGTCCTCGCATTACCCTCGAGACAACCTAGTACAGACACACTAAATGGGGTTGCACAGAAAAGAAGAGGGTTTGAGGTTTCGTCTCTGCGGATACAGATTAATTTGAAGTGGCTCTGAAAAGCTTGCTGACATTATCAGGCATTCATTTAAAGTGGCGCACTTTCCCATTCCCATCTCGCTGTCTCCTGGGTGTCCTAGAGAAGGCACGAGTAAAGTCTGAAGGAGCCCAAGTACTTATAAAGCCACATTAATTAAGCCAAATATTTCCTGTAAACCCAAGAAGCTCTCCCAAGGACACGCGACGCTTGCCAAGAAAGAGACGTAGTGCTCTAGAGCGAATGATACATGAGCAAGACTGAGAGAGTGCGACAGACAGAGGAGGCCAAGAGATATGGCTGATGGTTAGAGGAGAGTGATAAAAAGATGTAATGGTTATGAAGATGGATTAAAGCAAGTGGAAGACTTTTACGATTTTGGACTCCCATCTGTAGTTTATCATGTCCTACAATGGTTAAATGATCTCATTTGCTTTTTTCATCTTGCACACCATTTTGCATACACTTATAGGCCACTTTATTAGGTGCATCGATAATCAGCCAATCACAACAAGGCAGCATTAAGGCACGTAGAAGTGGTCAGAATGATTGGATGACGTTCAGAGAGCATCAGGATGGGGAGAAAGGGTATTAAGTATTTCAGAAACTGCTGATCTACTGCAAGGGTTTTACAGAGAATAGTTCAGAAAAGAGTCAGTTCTGTGGGTGAAACTTCTTTAATGGCAGAGGTCAAAAAAGAATGACCAAACTGGTTTGAGATGATAGAAAGATAACAGTAACTTAAATTAAATAACCCCTTGTGTCAGTAGCAATAGTCTTGTGGTTAAGCAAGTCAGCACAGCACTGTGGCTCACAGTGACCCGTGTTTAATTCCCCACTTGAGGTTCTTTACCGATCTTTTCCAACTCTTTGCTCCCACGCTTTCCTGTCTACACTCTCCACTGTTCATAAAGGGGGGAAAAAAAACTAAAAATGATTATAATAATAAAATAACTACTCACTAATACCAAAGTCTGCAGCATCTCTGAACACAAACCAGCAACATTGTAGTAGTAGTTGGTTATTGTAGCACTGAAAGCTTCACTCGATTGTTTGAAAGCCGCATTAATCAGATGATCCATCAGCCGATCACTCGTATGTGCACTGTGCAATCCTGAATCCATGTCGCTCAGTGGAGAACATGAATCCATGGCCATTACATGGATTTTCATTGACATCCATAGATATTGAGTATGTGATAACAATGGTCAGCCCGTCACTTGCTCTCTCATGGACTGTTTCACAATTCCGAGTTTCTCAGTAGCGGAAGTCTTCATAGTTGTGTAAACTTAAAGCACAGTGAATGGGAGAGTGCAACAAATCATTTTTTACAATCCTATTTGCTGAAATAATAAAAGAAAAACTTCATGATGGTGTTTACAAAAAAGGAAAAAAATGTGTGAGACTGATAGAAGAGAGAACATCAAATTCATTGTCTTGCCCATAGACTCTGCATTACAAACACCTCACACGAGCAATAAATCTTTTTTTTTTTTTTGTAATTTAAAGGGCACCTAGTTTAACCCTATTTCCAGATTTAATATAAGTCTTTTGTGTCTCCAGAATGTAAAACTGCACATACATACATACATACATACATACATACATACATACATACATACATACATGCATACATGCATACATACATATATACCTGTGATTCAGCATAAAACTATGATTAGGATGTGGTGAAAATGGAGATTTGCATCATGAATCGTAGGATGCTGTCATGTTAAGATAGACTAACATATGAGTAATGTTTCTATAGCATGTTGTTGACTTTGTGCCATTAAGGAGTTATGGCATTTCTGAAGACAAAATGGGGTTGAAGTCGATACTAACATGGTGTGCCTAATAAAGTGGCCAGTTTGCTACAGTATGTCTTTGTGGTTGATCTGTGGAATATTTAATTTATAATGCTAATTCGGAAAGATAAACGCACTCATGCTTTTTTTCCATGCCTGACTAGCATACAGAGGTGGAGTTGTTCCATTTAATTTAAATGATAATTACGGGTTAAGACGATGGTTGTAGTGATTGCATAATGACATGACCTAGACCAAGTACGGCTAATGAGTAGATGTGTATGTGTGTGTGTGTGTGTATTTGTACAAACCTCTGTCATTGTTTGCAACTGCTTGTTTGTTTTTCCTTTAAAAAGAAATTTGCGCACGGGCGCGTGTGTGTGTGTGGTCTGAACAGATGGCGTGGATTTTAGCATCACACTGACAGAATGCAGGTGGGAGTCCCCCCCCCCCCCCCCCCCCACCACATCTCTCCCTCTCTTATTATAAGTAAACGTTGCTCTTCTTTTTGTCCCCATCGTTTTTCGAGCAGTGTTCCACTTGAACACAGTCACATTATTGAACCCTCAGTGATTTAGAAACTGAGGGAACAACTGCAGTGTCTTAGAGGGAGTCTCACACACTGTAATCTGTAGTGATTTCTGTCAGTGTGATTTTTCAGTATCCACATGTTTCAGTGGACGTTTGCAGTATACAACAGAGGTCACCACCTGAGCTCACTGCAGAGAAGTGTTTTTTATCGTTTTCAGCAGTGTTTGTATGCAGAAAATATGGTTACAACTGTCCTGTCTTCTTTAAATAACAAACCATTTACTTATACTGAAGTAAAATAGTCACCACGCTAACCAAAAAAAATCGTTGTATACATTATATATAGTAGTCAACATTTGAAGTGGATCTAAACCTTTCATTGAAATTGTCCTAAAACTTTTGAACAACACCCATTCTTGTCTTGTCAAAAATTTTAAGTGAACCTGTATTTTTTTAATGTAGACCTGTCATTTTGTTAACAATGACTAACTATGCAAGTTAATATGAGCTATCAATAACAATACAAAAAATCATTAATAAATGTTAAAATTAAAGTAAATTGCTTATTGTTAGTTCAAGTTAGCTAATGCAAAGTCATTTTAACAAATGAAACCATAATAAAAAGTTGTCAATTTCTTTTATTTAGGGTTAAATTAATGCTTTAAATTGATCAAGTTACAGTAAATACTGAATTACAAAATATATTTCAAATAAAGGTTTTACATTTTACTTTCTATTCATCAAACAATCCTTAAATCCTTATCACCGTGTGTCTTTAACATTGATAATATTAAGAGTTGTCTCTTGAGCACCACTTATTTTTGCATTTTAGCTAAATTGAGTAATAAGGTGAGGATAGACGTTCATGCAAAAACACTGTAGAGCATTTTTAAGTTCAACTCTAATTGCAAGCTACAGTCACACATTTTACAATCACAATAAAGCTATTTGCTTCAAAGCAGTCTACTCTACCTGACAGTCATGTTGCCTATCCAGGTTTTAGGAACAACAAATAATAACTTGACTTTTAGTCGATCATTTGGTAGATTACACTTATTTTACCAAAATAAAATATGATCATGCCTTAATTGTTATTTATTTAATTAGGACAGTAAGGTCTGACTTTGCTGGGACAAAAATCTTGTCACTTAACAGAAATAATGTACAGTATAGAATATAAAGTCATGGTGCAGTGGAAAAAGAATTTAATTTTATGAATGACTCCCAGATCTTGGACGACTTCATCCATACATCTCTGCAATAACTCAAATAACTTTCTAATAAAGTCATCTGGAATGGCAAAGAAAGCATTCTTGCAGGACTCCCAGAGTTCATCAAGATTCTTCAATGTATCCTCCATCTTACCCCACACATGCTCAATAATGTTTATATCTGGTGACTGGACTGGCCAATCCTGGAACTTTTTGATCTTCTTTGTAATCAGGAATTTTGATGTGGAGGCTGAAGTATTAGAAGGAGCGATATATCCTGCTGAAGAATTTGCCCACTCTTGTGGTGTTAATGTAATGTGCAGCACAAATGTCTTGATAACCTCAGGCTGTTGATGTTGCCATCCACTCTGCAGATCTCTCGCACATACTGAATGTAACCCTAAACAATAATTTTTCCTTCACCAAACTTGACTGATTTCTGGGAGAATTTTGGGTCCATGCGGGTCCCTATGGGTCTCAGCAGTATTTGTGATGATTGGGATGCAGTTTAACAGATGATTCATCAGAAAAATCGACCTTCTGCTGCTTTTCCGAATTATTAACTGGACGTCTAGTTATTATTTTTTGCTCTTGCAACTGAGATTGATGACAAGACTTTTGTCAGGTAATGTATTGTATAAAAAGCTATATAAATAAACTGAAAAATAATTTTATGTTGAATATATATAAGGATGACCCTTGGCAGTTTAACGCATGAGTGCCATCATTGACATTAAAATGTGCAACCCCTAGCACATGCATTTTTAAAATCTAGGTGTTTTTTTTTTTATTCATTCCTCTTTGTGTTTTAATATATGCTCCCTCCTGCAGCAATTATCCTCACACAACATGGTATGTTTAGTTATCTACTATAAGAGAGCCAAACAATCCAAATGAACTGTGCAGTGTGGGTAAACAATGTTAACTGCCTGGTGGGCTGCGCAGCGGCACTTTAATTTTAATTATTTATTTTTCTGTCAGAATAATAGTTTGTATAAAAGTGGAGACGTGACTACAAGCACTGGTTTTAAGTGAGGCTTTCTGCATTTGCAGCACTTTCAAAGTTTGCCAACTGCTGGTTAAAGACACATTGTAATAAGCAATATATCTTTTCAGAGATGCTTCCACTGAACATGTAACTTCCACTGAACATGTTTTGGTTCTCGCCAGTGGGTGGCTTTTTCTTGCACAAAAATGAGATCTTTATGCTGATCTTTTGCAGCTCATCATGTCAATAATACTCCTACAGCAGACGTTGCATAACCAATTGCAGTAAGGAGAACAATGCTTTTATTCTCTATAAGTACTTTGTTATACAGTTACATGCACATCTGCTGCCTGTGCACAGAGAGAGAGGTTGTGGATGTGTGTGTGTTTGTGTGGGACAGACTGCAGTGTTTTAGATGCGTTTCAGTGGAGCGTATTAGAATTTAACAGTAGGTCTGTACTGCCTTCTGCTGGCTGCGTCAGGGAAGTACATGTACATTATCTGATTTACTGCAGTTATTGACAATTATATGTAATGTTTGTTGTTTGATTGACAGCTCAAGAGCGTGTTTACTGTCACTCCCAAAGAGAGCAGGAAGAGATCCATCAGTGCTTTGGTGGCAGTGGGCAATGGAAATGGAGTCGCAGGTAAATATTGATGATCCTCTGGAAGCTAAATGCCTTGATCTCTTTATGTGGAAACAATTATAATAAAGACTGGATTAACAGGATTTATTTGGTACAGGTTTGAGTGAAATGTTGATTTTTGTTTATTCGATAAAGGTTATTTCAAATACAAATATTAGAGATTAATTTAGTATATATTTATCAGTTGGCCAGAACTAAAATTGTTTTTATGTGATGTAATTAAAAATCAGGATTATTCCACTAAATATCCATTTCTTAACTCTTCTGAAGTTAAATCATTGGTATTGTGTTGTCTAAACATTTATATAAATATGTCTGAAAACTTGCCATCTTTATTTTTATTTTATGAAAAAAAAAAACTAATTGCTCTAAATAACTTTATTTTTAAAATCATAAGAAATATAATTTTTTTTACAATTGATATATATATATATATATATATATATATATATATATATATATATATATATATATATATATATATATATATATATATATATATATATATATATATATATCATGTATTATTATTTTTTAAGTTGTAATAAAAAAATTCAAAATATTGTGGTTTTACAGCTTTCTTCTAACTAATTCCAGCCTTAGTGAGGATAAGAGATTATTTTATAATTATTTATATTTTATTATATTTATTAATTAATGAATTGCTATATTATCAATACTAATTACTAATAAAAATATTACAGTTATTATTTTTTATCACATATGTTGTGTATTGGGCGACACAATGGCTCAGTGGTTAACACTGTTGCCTCAGAGTAAAAAGGCAGCTGGTTCGCATCCAAGCTGGGTCAGTTGGCATTTCTGTGTGGGAGTTTGCATGTTCTCGTGTGGGTTTCCTCCGGGTGCTCCGGTTTCCTCCACAGTCCAAAGACATGCGCTAAGGTGATTTGAATAAACTAAATTGGCTGTAGTGTATAAGTGTGTCGGAGTGTGTATGGATGATTTCAAATACTGGGTTGCAACTGGAAGGGCATCCACTGTGTAAAACA